>NW_022986257.1:345240-514265 GCF_902500255.1 Thalassophryne amazonica | reverse complement strand
CAGAGGGCTGAACGAGATCACGGTTCGCAACCGATACCCGTTACCTCTGTTGGATTCAGTGTTCACGCCCCTGCATGGAGCCCAAATCTTTACGAAATTGGATCTTAGAAATGCGTACCACCTGGTTCGGATCCGGAAGGGAGACGAATGGAAGACGGCATTCAACACCCCGTTAGGTCACTTCGAGTACCTGGTCATGCCGTTCGGCCTCACTAACGCCCCCGCGACGTTCCAAGCCTTGGTAAATGACGTCTTGCGGGACTTCCTGCATCGGTTCGTCTTCGTATATCTGGATGATATACTCATCTTTTCTCCGGACCCTGAGACCCATGTCCAGCATGTACGTCAGGTCCTACAGCGGTTGTTGGAGAACCGGCTGTTTGTGAAGGGCGAGAAGTGCGAGTTCCACCGCACTTCTTTGTCCTTCCTGGGGTTCATAATCTCCTCCAACTCCGTCGCCCCTGATCCGGCTAAGGTTGCAGCGGTGAGAGATTGGCCCCAACCAACAAGCCGCAGGAAACTACAGCAGTTCCTCGGTTTTGCAAATTTTTACAGGAGGTTCATCAAAGGTTACAGTCAGGTAGTTAGCCCCCTGACTGCCCTGACCTCCACCAAGGTCCCCTTTGCCTGGTCGGATCGGTGCGAAGCCGCGTTCCAGGAGTTGAAACGCCGGTTCTCGACTGCGCCAGTTCTGGTGCAGCCTGATCCTGATCGCCAGTACGTAGTAGAAGTGGACGCCTCTGACTCAGGGATAGGAGCCGTGCTGTCCCAGAGCGTGGAGGCTGATAAAGTTCTCCATCCTTGTGCCTTTTATTCCCGCAGGTTGACCCCAGCTGAACGGAACTATGACGTTGGCAATCGGGAACTTCTTGTGGTGAAGGAGGCTCTTGAAGAGTGGAGACACCTACTGGAGGGGGCTTCGTTGCCCTTCACGGTTTTCACTGACCATCGGAACCTGGAGTACATCCGGACCGCCAAGCGGCTGAACCCCAGGCAAGCCCGCTGGTCTCTGTTCTTCGGGCGCTTTGACTTCCGGATTACGTACCGCCCCGGGACCAAGAACCAAAAATCAGACGCCTTGTCCCGGGTGCACGAAGAAGAAGCCAAAGCGGGGCTGTCGAACCCCACCGAGACCATCATCCCCGAGTCCACTGTCGTGGCCGCCCTTACCTGGGACGTGGAGAAGACCGTCCGGGAGGCCCTGACCAGGAGCCCGGACCCGGGGACTGGCCCCAAGAACAGACTATACGTCCCACCAGAGGCAAGAGCTGCCGTATTGGACTTCTGTCACGGGTCCAAGCTCTCCTGTCATCCCGGGGTGCGTAGGACCGTGGCAGTGGTCCAGCAGCGCTTCTGGTGGGCGTCCCTGGAAACCGACGTCCGGGACTACATCCAGGCCTGTACCATCTGCGCCAGGGGCAAGGCAGATCATCGGAGGACGACGGGCCTCCTCCAACCCCTGCCGGTGCCTCATCGCCCCTGGTCTCACATCAGCCTGGATTTCATCACGGGCCTCCCGCCGTCCCAGGGCAACAACGTAATCCTCACGATAGTGGACCGGTTCTCCAAGGCGGCCCACTTCGTGGCCCTCCCGAAGCTCCCGACAGCCCAGGAGACGGCAGACCTCCTGGTCCACCACGTCATGCGGCTGCATGGGATACCGTCGGACATCGTCTCGGATCGTGGTCCCCAGTTCTCTTCACAGGTGTGGAAGAGTTTCTGCAAGGAGCTGGGGGCCACCGTGAGTCTCTCGTCCGGGTACCACCCCCAGACCAACGGCCAGGCAGAGCGGGCCAACCAGGAGTTGGAGCAGGCCCTTCGGTGTGTCACCTCCGCACATCCGGCGGCCTGGAGTCACCATCTGGCCTGGATCGAGTATGCCCACAACAGCCAAGTTTCGTCTGCTACCGGCCTCTCCCCTTTTGAGGTGTGTTTGGGGTACCAGCCCCCATTGTTCCCGCTGGTGGAGGGAGAGGTCGGTGTGCCCTCGGTCCAGGCCCACCTTCGGAGACGTCGCCGGGTGTGGCGGACCGCCCGCTCTGCCCTGTTAAAGGCCCGGACGAGGGCCAAGTCCCATGGAGACCGCCGACGGTCCCCGGCTCCCACGTTCCAGCCCGGGCAGGAGGTGTGGCTCTCGACCAAGGACATTCCCCTCTGTGTGGACTCCCCCAAACTGAAAGACAGATACATCGGACCCTTCCCCATCCTCAAGATCATCAACCCGGCCGCAGTGAAGCTCCAACTCCCAGCTTCACTGCGGATCCACCCGGTATTCCACGTGTCCCATATAAAGCCTCACCACACCTCGCCCCTCTGTGCACCTGGACCTACGCCGCCTCCGGCCCGGCTCATCGACGGGGAGCCTGCTTGGACGGTCCGCAGGCTCCTGGACGTCCGTCGTAAGGGCCGGGGGTTCCAATATCTGGTGGACTGGGAGGGGTATGGACCTGAGGAACGCTCCTGGGTGAAGAGGAGCTTCATCCTGGACCCGGCCCTCCTGGCCGAGTTCTACAGCCGGCACCCGGACAAGCCCGGTCGGGCGCCAGGAGGCACCCGTTGAGGGGGGGGTCCTGTTATGTGGGCCGCTGAAGAGGAGGTACTGCTGGCCCACCACCACCAGAGGGCGCCCTGCTTGGAGTGCGGGCTCCAAGCACAAGAGGGCGCCGGACCCTGAGGAAGTGACAGCTGTCATTCATCCCCTGCACCAGCTGTCACTCGTTCATCATCATCATCACCATCTTAAAAGCCGGATCGGGACTCCACCTCCTCGCCGAGAAATCGACTACCGTGAGGTACACTTCTCTGCTGATTAACACGTTGTGTAGGATTCTGAATTTCTGTTGCAGCCGGTATCCTGTGGTGTTCACCCTTATCTGGGAAGTGGCGTGGAGCGTGACGACGACAACCGTGCTACAGATAAGTGGACACACTAGGAGCTGCACGAGTGTGTGATTCGGAGGTGGAGGTTCTCCTCCTACTGTGCACAAACTGTAGACCACTGAGTGTAAGGAGTTACACTCATTCATCTTTTTTCTGCTTTCTGCCAGCAGTACCAGGGTCGACAGCCGAAGACAGAGGTCACCTGGGGATTCGGGACTTGGCGGCTCCGGTGTTCTTCAGACCGTTGGTGGTGGAGGCCGTGTGGGACGCGGTCTCTCTCTCGTCGGGGTCTTCTATCTTCGAGCCTGCCCACACGTCACCTGGTGTTCATTGACTTTGCAATTTCTGTACATTTAGTTGTGTTTTGTCACAACAGTAAATTGTTACCTTTTGGCTTACTCATTGTCCGTTCATTTGCGCCCCCTGTTGTGGGTCCGTGCTACGACACCTTCCCAACAATTCATGTATGCAGCATAGTCCTTTTTGTATTTCTCATCCTTGTTGAACTTTCGCTTGACGTCTTCGAGTCTGATTTCTGCAAGGCTTTTGTTGTCTGGTAAGTGTGGCCTTTGTTTGAATGAAAGAGGCATCTCACAGTGTCCTTGTTCATTTTTCTTTACTCCTTCCTTGATTTTGTCCAGAAAAATGAGATCCTCTTGTGAGACCGTTTTGTTGCTTGTCTTTGTATCCTTAAAGTCTGACTCAAGAACACTGATCATGTCCACTGGTGTTACAGGAGGCAGTTCTTTTACTGTAACTCTGTGGAACACACTTGTTTCAGCTTCATTTGACTCTGATGTGGACCACCAACAACGCTCCACTCTAGATCTGTCTGGATTGCAAATGGCTTGTCCTTTCCGAGTAGAACCTGTTTTGGAGCTAGAGTTCTGGGACAGTTAAATCCAATGAGTAGTCCAACGTCACAGCTCAGGAGAGGTGGCATTTTATCAACAATCTCTGACAGATGGGGCCATTGCTTTGCTGTTTCGTTCGTGGGTATGTTATCATAGTTAAATGGGATATAATCCTTTGTGTAAGAGGGCGAAAGGTCAATGTGAACATCTGAGTTATAACCTCTCACATGCAACCCTGATACTCTCTGACTCTTGACGGTCATGTGAACTCCCAGCATTGTGGTTAGTTTTAGCTTAACTGGATGGGAGTCAGCTTGTAACTGGTTAGTTACCTCTTCACTGACAAATGTGTTGTCACTTTGTGTGTCTAATAAAGCATACACTAACTTCTTTTTAGACGGACTCTGGGCGGTAGAGACCCACACAGGGACAATATGGAGGTACTACCTGATTGGCCCACTTTTGTAATGTTCAGAACTGTGGCTGCCGTAGTATCATTTTCTCTGGGTGGAGTCACGTTTGTAGGACTCTGTCTTTTATTTACCCTGTAATTCTCATTGTGCAAACAAGTGGGGTGCCGTCCTTTGCAAGTATCACATGTGTGGTGATGATGACAGTCTTTGGCATTGTGACTTCCCTTTAAGCACTTTCAGCACCACAGTTTATTGTCCTTTACGAATGTTCGTTTGTCGTCTAGTGACTTTTCTGAGAAGCTTTGGCACTTTGACAACTGATGCTTCTTATCTTTGCAGAACATGCAGGGTACCTTTATGTTAGATGACTTTTCCTTTTCTGCATGTACTGTGGCTTGTGTTGTGAAAACTTGGGTCATAAATCTGTTTGGTTTCATCTCTTTTGCGTGTCTTTTTTCCAGAGATGAATGGAGTGCATATGAGGAAGTCACGGGATTACATGCAATTTCCGCCTCAAGTGCTACAAACTCTGCAAAATCCTTGAAAGAGGGGAAGTCTTTGCCTTCCATGAGAGTGACTGTGAGCTGACGATTCCAACGTGATGCAACCCATTCTGGGGCCTTTTGCAATAACTTTTGGTTCTCCTCACAATCACTTAGGCTGAATCTCAATTCTACCCCTCGGACCTTCCTCTTACCCCGTCCCCTCCGTTTTGCACGGGCACGAGAGACAGAGGGGTGTCTCATTTCTTTTTTTGGAGTGAGGCGGAGGGGAAGGCCAAGGGCTTCAAACCCCTCTGTTTGGAGTGAATCTGGATGCACACTCCGTTTGGAGGGGTAGGAGGAGCTTACCGCTGTCTCTATAGAAACAAACATGGAGCCAAAAGAGTCGCACAAATGAAGCGGCTTTTATTACAAATTACACTGTTTAGAAAGTTATAACTTGAACAAAAACTTTACAGGAAGTTGTCTATGACAGTAACGTGTCTGCTGCTGGATGCATGTTGTGTATATTGTCGTTCCGAAGAATAATAAGTAACTTCGCTCGTGCACTGAGGTGTTATAATGCACATACGAACGCTATGATAAGACACTTTTATATCTCACAATGGAGAAAATCATGATAAAGGATAAGCACGTTAATTTGTATGTTCATAAATCTTTGGATAATAGCGCCCCCTGCTGTTGGATTTCAAGGTCTGTAACGTGTGTGTATTTAGTAAACAAACAGGAGCCCTGAACACACTCGACTCCTAATAAGAAAATGAGGTGTTGTGTGGGCCGCTGAAGAGGAGGTACTGCTGGCCCACCACCACCAGAGGGCGCCCTGCCTGGAGTGCGGGCTCCAGGCACCAGAGGGCGCCGCCGCCTCACGGGAGCAGCCTCGGTGACAGCTGTCACCCATCACCTGAGACAGCTGACGGCAATCATCAGTGGGGTATATCAGCAGGACGGCATCTCCACCTCATTGCCGAGATATCGTTCTACCTGGAAGGTAATATTCTCAGCTGACTGCTTGACAGTAACCTTTTGTGACTTTTGTGAGTGATAACAGACCTTTTTTCCAACGAGAGGTGGAGGTAGCTTTCCTGCCGTGTGGATTACTGGGTGCAAACGCGCCCACCTTTAATTGTGTTTTTGTTCCTCGCCAGCAGTACCAGGTCCGACACGCGGAGGCAGTGGCCACCTGGGAGTTCGGGACTTGGCGGCTCCAGTATACCCGGGGTCCTGTGGCGGAGGAAGCCGTGTGGTACCGGTCTTACCTTGGAGAGGCGTCTCCTATCTTCGAGCCTGCCCACACGACACTTTTGTAAATTGACTGTTGTCCATTTCTGTGATTGGTTGTATTCGTTGTGCACATTCACAACAGTAAAGCGTTGTTATTTGACTTACTCCATTGTCCGTTCATTTGCGCCCCCTGTTGTGGGTCCGTGTTCCTACACTTTCCCAACAGGATATCTCGGCCAGCGTCATGGATCCCGAGGGGCGTCAACCGGCTGTTGAACGGCCAATGGAAGAACAAGGCGCACAGGCGTCCGCAGGAGGGGTAATCGGTGAGTTGCAGCGGATCCTCACCGCTTTCACGACTCGGTTAGAATCGATGGCCGAGCAGAACGCCCTCCTGAACCGCAGGGTGGAGGCTCTCGCCGCGCAGGTGGAAGCGCGCCCTCCGGGCGCCGCTGCGGCTCTCCCTCCCGTAGACCCTGTGCGTGACAGCGACGTTCCACTGGTTGTCCAACGACCCCCCCCACCATCCTCTGAAGCATACATAAGCCCCCCAGAGCCGTACGGAGGCTGTGTGGAGACGTGCGCGGATTTCCTTATGCAGTGTTCGCTCGTCTTCGCACAGCGTCCCGTCATGTACGCGACCGACGCTAGCAAGGTAGCTTATGTGATAAATCTGCTTCGTGGTGAGGCACGCGCTTGGGCTACAGCGCTCTGGGAGCAAAAGTCACGGCTCCTTCAGACATATGATGGGTTTGTGAGGGAGCTCAGAACAGTGTTCGATCACCCTAATAGAGGAGAGACCGCTTCAGCCGTGCTGCTGTCAATGAGACAGGGGCGCCGGAGCGCAGCTGCCTATGCAGTCGACTTCCGCATCGCGGCTGCGAGGTCCGGCTGGAATAACACTGCCCTCCGCGCCGCCTTCGTAAACGGACTGTCATTGGTCCTCAAGGAGCACCTGGTGGCTAAGGACGAACCGCGGGATTTGGATGGGCTTATCGATCTTGTCATACGATTAGACAATCGGTTAAATGAGCGCCGTCGGGAACGAGACGAAGGGCGTGGCCAGGCACACGTCGTCCCTCTCCCTTCCGGTTCCGACCGCGTTCCGCCCTCCCCACGCTCCACGGCCCCTGCGCTCCGTGCGATCACAGCTCCCCCTGCTGACGAAGCTATGGACACGAGTAGGGCAACATTTAGGGCACCGGTCACACAAAGGAGGCTGGCCCGCGGAGCGTGTTTTGTTTGTGGCTCGATTGAGCATCAGGTACGAGACTGCCCCGAACGGTTAAACACCAACGCCCGCCCCTAGACACTGGGCTAGGGGGGGGCCGAGACGTTCACGTGGGACACACCCACATCGCCACACGACTCCCAGTTACAATCCTTTATGAGGATTTAACCCTGAAGGCCCCAGCACTGGTGGACACGGGCTCAGAAGGGAATTTGCTTGATAGCAAATGGGTCAGGGAGATAGGGTTCCCTCTGGTGGCGCTTACCTCGCCTGTGCAGGTACGGGCACTAGATGGCTCCCTACTCCCTCCAATCACCCACAAGACACCACCAGTAACTCTGGTGGTGTCGGGGAATCACCGGGAGGAGATCGAGTTTTTTGTAACTCCGGCCACCTCCCGTGTGATTTTAGGTTTTCCCTGGATGTTGAAGCACAATCCCCGGATCGATTGGCCGTCCGGGGTAGTGGTCCAGTGGAGCGAGACCTGCCATCGGGTATGTTTAGGTTCCTCGGTTCCTCCCGGTTCCCAGGCCAGGGAGGTGGTCAGAGCCCCGCCCAATCTAGGGACGGTGCCGGTGCAGTACCATGACCTTGCGGAGGTGTTCAGCAAGGATCTGGCACTCACCCTTCCCCCGCACCGCCCGTATGATTGTGCCATTGATTTGGTTCCAGGCGTTGAGTTCCCGTCCAGCAGGCTGTACAACCTCTCACGACCTGAACGCGAATCAATGGAGACCTACATCCGGGACTCTTTGGCTGCCGGGTTGATCCGGAATTCCACCTCCCCGATGGGTGCGGGTTTCTTTTTTGTGGGGAAAAAGGATGGCGGATTACGTCCATGCATTGATTACAGGGGGCTGAACGAAATCACGGTTCGTAACCGATACCCCTTACCCTTGTTGGATTCGGTGTTCACGCCCCTGCATGGAGCCAAGATATTCACCAAGCTTGATCTTAGGAATGCGTATCACCTGGTTCAGATCCGGAAGGGAGACGAGTGGAAGACGGCATTTAACACCCCGTTAGGTCATTTTGAGTACCTGGTCATGCCGTTCGGTCTTACAAATGCTCCCGCGACGTTCCAAGCATTGGTTAATGATGTCTTGCGGGACTTCCTGCACCGATTCGTCTACGTATATTTAGACGACATACTCATCTTTTCTCCGGATCCTGAGACCCATGTCCGACATGTACGTCAGGTCCTGCAGCGGTTATTGGAGAACCGGCTGTTTGTTAAGGGCGAGAAGTGTGAGTTTCACCGCACCTCTTTGTCCTTCCTGGGGTTCATCATCTCCCCCGACTCCGTCGCTCCTGATCCGGCCAAGGTTGCAGCGGTGAGAGACTGGCCCCAACCCACAAGCCGTAGGAAGCTGCAACAGTTCCTCGGCTTTGCGAATTTCTACAGGAGGTTCATTAAGGGCTACAGCCAGGTTGCTAGCCCCCTGACAGCCCTGACCTCACCAAAAGTCCCCTTCACCTGGTCGGATCGTTGCGATGCCGCGTTCAAGGAGTTGAAACGGCGCTTCTCGTCTGCACCCGTTCTGGTGCAGCCCGATCCTAGCCGCCAGTTAGTGGTTGAAGTGGACGCCTCGGACTCAGGGATAGGACCTGTGCTGTCCCAGAGTGGGAAGACCGATAAGGTCCTTCATCCGTGTGCCTATTTTTCCCGCAGGTTGACCCCGGCTGAACGGAACTATGACGTCGGCAACCGAGAACTCCTAGCGGTGAAAGAGGCTCTTGAAGAGTGGAGACACCTGTTGGAGGGAACGTCCGTGCCGTTCACGGTTTTCACTGACCACCGGAACCTGGAATATATCAGGACCGCCAAGCGGCTGAATCCCAGGCAAGCCCGCTGGTCACTGTTCTTCGGCCGTTTTGACTTCCGCATCACCTACCGGCCCGGGACCAAGAACCAGAAGTCGGATGCCTTGTCCCGGGTACACGAAGACAAGGTCAAAGCGGAGTTGTCGGATCCACCGGAACCCATCATCCCGGAGTCCACTATCGTGGCCACCCTCACCTGGGACGTAGAGAGAACCGTCCGGGAGGCCCTGGCACGGAGCCCGGACCCCGGGACTGGACCAAAGAACAGACTGTACGTCCCACCAGAGGCTAGGGCTGCAGTCCTAGACTTCTGTCACGGCTCCAAGCTCTCCTGTCATCCAGGGGTGCGAAGAACCGTGGCAGTTGTCCGGCAGCGCTTCTGGTGGGCGTCCCTGGAGGCCGACGTCCGGGACTACATCCAGGCCTGTACCACCTGTGCCAGGGGCAAGGCCGACCATCGCAAGGCTCCGGGACTGCTACAGCCGCTGCCCGTGCCTCATCGCCCCTGGTCCCACATCGGCCTGGATTTTGTCACGGGCCTCCCGCCGTCCCAGGGCAACACCGTGATCCTCACGATAGTGGACCGATTCTCCAAGGCGGCCCACTTCGTGGCCCTCCCGAAGCTCCCAACGGCCCAGGAGACAGCGGACCTCCTGGTCCACCACGTCGTCCGCCTGCATGGGATACCATCAGACATCGTCTCCGATCGCGGTCCCCAGTTCTCCTCGCATGTCTGGAGGAGCTTTTGCCGGGAGCTGGGGGCCACGGTCAGTCTCTCGTCCGGGTATCACCCCCAGACCAACGGGCAAGCAGAGCGGGCCAATCAAGAAATGGAGCAAACACTGCGTTGTGTGATAGCTGCGCACCCGGCGGCCTGGAGTACTCATCTGGCCTGGATCGAGTACGCCCACAACAGTCAAGTGTCATCAGCCACCGGCCTCTCCCCCTTTGAGGTGTGTTTGGGGTATCAGCCCCCGTTGTTCCCGGTGGCTGAGGGAGAGGTCGGTGTGCCCTCGGTCCAGGCCCACCTGCGGAGGTGCCGTCGGGTGTGGCGTGCCGCCCGTTCTGCTTTGTTGAGGGCCCGGATGAGGGCGAAGACCCATGCAGACCGGCGGCGGACCCCGGCCCCTACGTATCGCCCCGGGCAGGAAGTGTGGTTGTCCACAAAGGACATCCCACTACAAGTGGCCTCCCCCAAACTACAGGACAGGTACATAGGACCGTTTAAAATCCTCAAGGTCATCAATCCCGCCGCAGTTAGGCTTCAGCTTCCAGCCTCACTGCGGATCCATCCAGTGTTCCATGTGTCGAAAATCAAGCCCCATCACACCTCGCCCCTCTGTACACCCGGTCCGGCGCCACCTCCTGCCCGGATCATCGATGGCGAGCCGGCTTGGACAGTGCGCCGGTTGTTGGACGTCCGACGGATGGGCTGGGGCTTTCAATATCTGGTGGACTGGGAGGGGTACGGCCCTGAAGAACGCTCCTGGGTGAAGAGGAGCTTCATCCTGGACCCGGCCCTCCTGGCCGACTTCTACCGTCGCCACCCGGACAAGCCCGGTCGGGCGCCAGGAGGCGCCCGTTGAGGGGGGGGGTCCTGTTGTGTGGGCCGCTGAAGAGGAGGTACTGCTGGCCCACCACCACCAGAGGGCGCCCTGCCTGGAGTGCGGGCTCCAGGCACCAGAGGGCACCGCCGCCTCACGGGAGCAGCCTCGGTGACAGCTGTCACCCATCACCTGAGACAGCTGACGGCAATCATCAGTGGGGTATATCAGCAGGACGGCATCTCCACCTCATTGCCGAGATATCGTTCTACCTGGAAGGTAATATTCTCAGCTGACTGCTTGACAGTAACCTTTTGTGACTTTTGTGAGTGATAACAGACCTTTTTTCCAACGAGAGGTGGAGGTAGCTTTCCTGCCGTGTGGATTACTGGGTGCAAACGCGCCCACCTTTAATTGTGTTTTTGTTCCTCGCCAGCAGTACCAGGTCCGACACGCGGAAGCAGTGGCCACCTGGGAGTTCGGGACTTGGCGGCTCCAGTATACCCGGGGTCCTGTGGCGGAGGAAGCCGTGTGGTACCGGTCTTACCTTGGAGAGGCGTCTCCTATCTTCGAGCCTGCCCACACGACACTTTTGTAAATTGACTGTTGTCCATTTCTGTGATTGGTTGTATTCGTTGTGCACATTCACAACAGTAAAGCGTTGTTATTTGACTTACTCCATTGTCCGTTCATTTGCGCCCCCTGTTGTGGGTCCGTGTTCCTACACTTTCCCAACATGAGGCTTAAAATGAGAAGTTTCACCAAAGTTGGAAAATATCTACACACACATGTACATGTGTAACACACAACCTGACGTCCTGACAGACTGATATTATTTGTCAAAGAAATTTCTAAAGGAAATAGAGCTGGATGCAAAAAATGGGAGAATTTGAAAAAGAAATATCAGGTGAACAGAACTAGATGCAGCCCAGAACATACATACAGGTGCTGGACATATAATTACAATATCATGAAAAAGTTGATTTATTTCAGTAATTCCATTCAAAAAGTCAAACTTGAATAATGTGTACATTCATTGCACACAAAGTGTTTATTGTGTTTATTTATTTTAAATAAATAAACTGTTTTCCTGTTTTATCATTAGTATTTTGTGTTTGTGTGTCTTTTTTTTAATTCTTTTTATTATTTTACTTCTTTTACTTATTTATGTTTTAAATTTTTTTTATTGTGTTTTAATCTTATTTAATTTTATTCTGCTTTTAAATGATGTTTGTGAAGCACCTTGAGGCGATTAGTTGTGATTTGGCGCTATATAAATTAATAAATTATTATTATTAGAAATTATTATAATTAGTAATTAATTAATTACTAATCAATCAATTAATGATTAATCAAACAATATTAATTATTACTATTATTGATTGATTATTATTAGTATTATTAACATTAATCAATTTCTAATTAATTAATTATTAATACTATTATTATGATTATAAATTACAAATTAATTAAATTAATTAACATGACATGATTGCGATGCATCAAAGAAATCTGCGACTTCTATTTCTTTGCATTTATGCAGAAAGGCGAGAAAATAAAAAGAGCAAACAGGCTACTGCAAAGTTGCGTTTCGGTTGCCATGGTAACGGACAGTGAAGACGGCCGTTTGACACGCAGGTTTTTTCTCCTAAGGCGGAGGGTGTCTTAATTCATAGGGCTAGAGGCATACCCCTTCACCTTACCCCTTGTTTTAAAGGGGTATGGGTAGGGGTAGGGCCAAGGGGTAGGAGTACAAAAGAGAACTGAGATTGGGGGTTAGTATGTCCAAGCTCTTTACGTGTGGTGTTGTTTGAAGACATGCTGTGAGAAAGTCACAAAATGTCTGTAAACCTTCTGCATCCTTTGAGTGGATTTTAGGCCACTTTGACAGTTTGTCTCTGAATGCCTTTTGAACAACAAAAGGCTGACCGTAGCGTTGGTCAAGCCTTTTCCATGCATCTCTGTATGCGTCTTCATCACTGCGATAAAATGTGTCCTCAAGACAGTTAAATGCTTGACCAGTGATGTACCTTTTTAACAAGTGCAGTTTATCAGCAGGAGATATATCTTTACAGTCCACCAGAGAGATGAATGAAGCCTTCCATTCTATGCAGAGGTGTCAAGTAACGAAGTACAAATACTTCGTTACTGTACTTAAGTACACTTTTTAGGTATCTGTACTTTACTCCTTTACTTATTTTTCTGCCTACTTCTGACTTCTACTCATTACATTTTCACACAAGTATCTGTACTTTCTATTCCTTACATTTTTAAAACAAACAGCCTCGTTACTCTTGGCTTCAGTTTAATATTTATATATATATATATATATTTCACGTCATGTGCGCCTGTAATCAACTTTTCTGCAGCGCGGCTTTGCTTTGAACCGTGAACCAATCGAAGCAGTGGTTCGCAGATTGAATGCTTCGACCTATTGCTTCGTTTATTCTTTCTTTCTTTCGCTTAATTTTCCCCCGCTAAAATCCTAAAGAGCATACTTCTGTGAGTATTATTTACCTTTTCTACGTTAAACCGACCTGTTATGGTCTTCTGAAACAGCTGATAGATGTATTTTATAACTTAAAAACGGGAGCGACGCTAACGCGTTAGCATGTCTATGGCGTTTTCAATGTTAAAACTTAGCATTAAGCAATTGCAGCTCTCATCACGTTCGGGTGCATTTGTTTTCAAATTGTAATATTTCTTAAATTTATTTTTGTTTATATATCAATAATCTAATGATTATTATATACAATTTTAGAGAAAGAGGCAAAAAGAACCTGAATAGAAACACAACAGAAAATATAAAAGCAACTAACAATGAACATACATAAATAAATACATACATAAATAAGTGTTTAATGTGAACACCTAGTGACTTACACCTCCACTTCATCCCTGTCTTATTTAATGACAGTTTGTTTTGGTCAAACCATATTTTCAGTGTGTTAATTTCTTCAGTGATTTCCTCCAGAACTATCTGACAAACTAGAAAACTGCTGCATCCTTGTAAGAGCAGAATACTACTGGAATGAATCTGAATAAGGAAAAGTTGTGTTGTTTTTTTTTGTTGTTTTTTTTTCCTTCACTAAATGGATGCTGCACTCACTGCAGTTTATCGTCTGGAATAGTCCCAGATTGCATTTCAGAGCTTCTAGAATTGAAACATTTTCATGCAGGTGGTGTTGGGGGGTAATTTTGGGTTTTGGGTCTTGGGCCACATGTAGAACGAATCAGATTTTAAATTAAGCTTTCAATTCATATAGTGGCATCTACCTTTTTTTTTTTTTTTTAAAGGTTACTTTATACTTTTATACTTTAAGTAGGTTTTGGAGCACATACTTTTTCACTTTTACTTGAGTAAAGAGGTCAAGTTGATACTTCAACTTTTACCAGAGTGTTTTTAAACTGCAGTATCTATACTTCTACTTATGTAACAAATGTGTGTACTTTTGACACCACTGATTCTATGTAGGTGATGGGATCTCCACTGAACACAATGGGCACTGGCACTGGGATTCCGTTTACAGCTATACTATCTTGTATAGCTTTAGCCAGCTGGGAAATGTCTGTGGGAGGTGAAGGAGTGACAACTTGAGACTGTGGTTGTTGTACAGGATTGTTGACAGGAATGGATGCATATTGTTGCGTGAGCAGGTGATGTGACCCTGTATAGAGTGCTGGGGCTGGTTGTACTAAGCTTTGGTTGACAGAAGTCCCACTGTTCTGTAACATGAACTGATTGTCGATATCAACTTTCAATTGCTTGTCGTGAATCTCTAATTTTGCACGTGCAGCTTGCCTTTCCTTTTCTGCTTGTAAACGCTCTAGTTCAGACCTGTGTGCATCCAGTTCCCTCCTGTGTTGCTCTTCCATTTCTCTTATTTTTCCCTTTGTTTGATTTCCTCTTGTGTGATTTTATATTGAGCTTCCTTTGTAGCTAATTCTGCGGCTGCATCAGTTCTTTTGGCAGCAATGCTTGCTTCAGGGTGGTAACTTGACTGTGATGCAGTGCCAAAGAGCTGATGGAGGCGGAGCCTTTCTCGATTTGTATCATACTCATCTATGGCTGCTAAACACTTAGAAATGATTTTCATAATGTCCTTTGTCACTGATTCACAGGAGTCCGTTGGGTGCCTTATGACATGGGACGGTGCATTACGCTCTCTCAGTGCACTGTTTACTTTTGTCATGTCATTTACTGTCTTATCAATATCATCAGCCATCTCTGCTCATTGTGAATCTGATAAATCACTTTTCAAGTTCTTCTCTGCACAGTCTGACCTGGACGTTCCAGTCTTCATAAATGGTTATCAGTTTTTTCTCTCTTTTGGTCTGTTCATCCCTTCGATATGAGAGCATTTTCTCTGCGGGGACACAAGGTCACTCTGATCGTCTTGGTAACGTTTCATTAACAGTTTCAATTCATTTCACACTGCAACTCCTCTTGTTCTTTCTCAATATTACGTTCATCTTCTATATTTTCCATTTTGAGAGCAACTGATTGTTACAAATATCCATAAACCGTCGCTGCAACTCGCTGCTCTGCTCTGTTGCCGTTCCTTGAGATTGCAGGCAGCTTGTTGTAGCTAATGGCAGTAAATCCTTAATTTCACTGTAAGAGCTGAGGACACACACACACACACAAAACTGTGTAAGCTAACAAAAAACTAACATCCACACTCTTACAACTGTCTACTTGAAAAATCTTAGCAAGCAAATTCAACAAATGTAGATATTTGGTAACATTTGGTAATATTGTACAGTAAATAAATGTTTAAACAGGAGATGTGGGATTGAAATAATAGTAAAAATTGTGCTTTTGGTGTAAAAATATACTACGCTATAAAATCTATCATACACAGATAAAGTGACATAACAGTTCAGTCTATGACCTAACCCTGACCCCGCCTCTCACCCAGGGTTTGGTGATACTTGTGGATCAGGTTTAAGAGCTGCTGGTGATGATGATGAAAGGGTTTTTTGGGGGGGGTGCTGTTAAACAAAGTGCCTGACATGGAGCAATACTGCCCCCATGTGGTTAAACAAGTTAAACACTGGCCACTATCTCATCACATCAGACGTCACCATGTGGTTTTATTTCAACATTTGATTTTAAGGAGCAGCTGGCATTACTTTTTCTTGACTTCTTGGGGATTTTGTTTTAATCTTTGTTTGCTGTATTTTACTACAGACACCTAGAATAATCTGTCTTCTTGTTGTGGATAGATCTCAGACTCAGACTCACTTTTATTGTCACTCGACCCTTACAGGCAGAACGAAATGCAGTTTCTCCAGGTCTTGGTGTAGTTAACTGGGACATTTTTTTAACCTAACGTATTGAATAAACTTTTGCAATATAAACTTTTGCAATGTGCAATATGTGCACCCCTGTGGCCATAGAATATATGTACAAGGCACAGGGTCGGCAGCAGTAGCAGCGTTCGAGTATTAAGAAGGTGACAATGTGCACGTAGTCTGATGTTCACAGTTTGGTGGTGGATGTTGAACTGTTCAACATTCAGTAGAAGCTGTTTTTCAGTCTGGATGTTTTTGCCCGGATGCTGCACAGCCTCCTTCCAGAGGGAAGGGTGTGAACAGACTCTGCACAGGGTGGGTGGAGTCTCGGAGGATGCAGGTGGCTTTGTCTCTACATCTGGAGATGTTGATGTCAGTGCTGAGGGGGCTCCTAGTTCAGCCAGCTTGGAAACCAGTTTCTGCGGGATGATGATGTTGAACGCAGAAGTGAAGTCCAGGAACAGCAGCCTTGCATAGGAGTCCTTCTTCTCTGTGTGGGAGAGGGCCCGATGCACGCAGAGATGGCATCAGCTGTGGACTGGTTTTGCCTGTACGCGTACTGGTGCTCATCTACAGTCACATCGATGGTCTGCTTCAGGCGCCTCATCACCAGCCTCTCAAAGCACTTTGTGGTGATGGGGGTGAGTGCAACTGGCCTGTAGTCATTGAGGCAGGATGGTGCAGAGGTCTTTGGCACAGGGATGATCCTTGATGTCTTGAGGCACGGCGGAACTCTAGCTTGGGACAGAGAGGCGTTGAATATATCCGCCAGAACCTCAGACAGAACCTTTCACATCAGAACCTTTCATGCCGTCAAACTAGCGTTTTATTTAATGTTGTATGCTAATGGTGTTAGCACTTTTAGCAGCTATCAATATTTTCATCCATTAGGCCACTTACTGTACGATTACTGAGAGAATCATTAACGTCCACAACAGTCAGTCCTGGTGAGGACGACCATGCAGTCCACAAAGGGGGCGTGTTCAGGCTTCTTTCAGCTCATGCTCAGCCGCCCACACTCCGCCCCTTTATGCATTAATGACTTCATTATCCCACTGCTGCCAACATGGCGACGCCCAGAAAACCTTCATATCGTCTCTTCCAGATCTCTATAGGAGACCTACGGATGACATCAAGCAGGGTTCGTCCAGGATACATAAAGTCTGTGCTGTCTTCACCTGTGGTGGTCTCCTCCCTCGGTGGTCTCCTCCCTCAGTGGTCTCCTCCCTCAGTGGTCTCCTCCCTCGGTGGTGTCCTCCCTCAGTGGTCTCCTCCCTTAGTCTCTTCACCTCTTTCTCAAATGACTTTCCTTTGCAACTTATATAAACAAAATATTTCTTCTACAGAAAAAATTTGCTCAAATAGCTACTCGTTCGAAACCTTGTGCTCCAAAAAGCCAAAAGGCTTCCACCACTCCCTTGCACATTTCTTATATTGTATTTTTTTCTCTCCCTCTCTGTTTGGTTGTTTTGAGTATATACATTATTTTATCTGTGTTTTATTTTGTGCTAAATAAACAAAATCAAATCAAATCAAAATGACTTTCCTTCTTTCAGATATTTCTCCTTCAACCTGTTCAGCACTTGGTCTTTGCTAAAATGCTACACTTTGTTGGGCTTTCAAAATCTTTTCAGTTTTTATTTTCTGCTCAGCAGGGCTGGTGGAAGAATCCGTGGTTAGCTGCAGCAGTTTGTTCTTCGTGGCATCTGAGTACAGTCAGTCATCTCGATAATCAGTTCAAATGGCAACCATGTCTGTGAGACCAGCAGCACAGGAGTCAAACATACCAGGCAGGACATCCAGTGGACAGTAGGCTTAACTCAGAAGAAACATGAAGGAAATGAAGGTTGGCAACTGGAGGTCAAAACATTGTAAAAAGAATGTGGGAAAGCTGGTACACACAAGATAATCTGGCAGTCCAGTGAATTCAAGACAATGGTGTGCACTGAGGAAGAGCTGTCAAAATAAAAGCATGAGGAGAAAAATAAGACAGAGAGACATCTCTAGGAGACAAGCCACAGGACAAACATGACAAAGAATTATCATGATCCGGCCCTTTATTCATGTCATGTCTTGTTATCATGGTCTTGCTTCCCTTAGGATTGGTTTTGTTTCATTTATCTTCTGTATATTATTTGCTTACCACGTATATAGTTTTGCTTTATTGTATTACATACAATAGAGCTCCTCCCGAGTCGAGCCGCTGCTCCTCCATGTTGAAAGGAGTCAGTTAAGGTAGCTCGGGCATCTTTTCGGGATGCCCCCTGGACGCCTCGCTGGAGAGGTGTTCCAGGCACGTCCCATTGGGAGGAGGCCCCGGGGAAGAACCAGGACATGCTGGAGGGACTACATCTCTCGGCTGGCTTGGGAACGCCTTGGGGTTCCCCCGGAGGAGCTGGGGGAGGTGTGTGTGGATCGGGAGGTCTGGGCGGCTTTGCTTGAGCTGCTGCCCCCGTGACCCGACTACGGAAAAAGCCGAAGAAAATGGATGGATGGATGGATGTATTACATTTGTTCTCTTTCAGTCATGTCCCTTTAGTTACTTCAGTTTTACTTTAATTTTGTTTTTCACGTTTGTTGTATTATGGTTTAGTCACTGGTTTTGGTTACTATTTATCTTCAGTGTTTTTATCTGATTATGTTTCGTTATTTAGTGCATTCTCTGTTTATCATTTATTTCAAGATGTCCTTCATGGCATTTACATTCATACTTTAGCAATGTGTTTAGTTTTGTTGTAGTAGTTTGGTGTGTTATGTTGTCTTCATTTATTGAATTATCTTTTTGTTTTCACTCAGGTCACTTAAGTCTTAGTTTGGTTTTGTTCATCTCGTCTTGGCTAATTTTTGTCACTGGTTTTGTTCTTTATCTTTTATTTTGTTTTGATTCAGTCTATAGGTTGAGTTGCCACCTTACTATCATTTATTGTATTTATATTCTTTTGCCAGTATCAGTTCTGTTTTGGATCATAGTCTTTCATTGGCTGATCTTTCTTTTTAGGCTTGTCACTTTATTTTCCAGTTTAGCCCCTTTTGTTTTATTCATGTTAATTAATGTCTTGTGCACGTCACGTATTTCACCGTTGGTTTTTCTGTCACTTATCCATCTTGCCCCAGTTTGCTTTGCTTTCCATCCCACTGCACTGTCACTTCCATCCCACTGCACCTGCCTTTGTGTGTAAGCCATGCCCCTTCCAGAACCTTCTGCACACCTGTTCCTCATTTCACACCCTGATTAGTCCACTAGCATTTAAGCCCTCACAGACCCTCGCCAGATTGCTGAATGTATTTCACTTCCCAGCCGTTCCTCGTCTTGTTTTGCCTTATTGTTAGCCTGCCAGTGTTTGACCTTGCTTTGCCCTCAATCTCGTACTTCTCTTTGCCTCTGAACACCTCCACGCTGTGCTTTTTGACCTCAGCCTGTTTTTTGGACCGAGCCTCAGCCTCACGTCTGTGTGTACCTCTGCTTTGCTGCTGGACCTCCCATGTACTGAATCTCTGCTTGTTTAATTAAACCTTTTCTTACACCTGTCTATTTGTCTATTAGAGTTTTGCATTTGTGTCCTGCTCTGTTTGTGCCACACCTGACAAGAATAAACTAACAGAAACAGGACTCCGGGTCTCCTTTTGTCCAACAGTTACAACACTCTGCATGACTTAAGACAAAGGTAGGACTTGATCTGACTTTGTGTCATGTCTCCACCAATTACAGTAATCCCTTCAAAGGACCTTAAGTGGTCACAGAGCAGGGAGTCAGGAACAGCAGGCACACGCCTCGTTTCAGCTCTGACTCACTGCAGCCTGGTCCTCGGGACAGGTTCCTGTGAACCACAGCGTACTGTGTGGTGGACGAGTTGATCCAGGTCAGTTCAAGTGGTGGATGACGAAGACAGCAGGACCCGAAACTGCTGGAAAAAAGACAGTGCTGGAGGGGACATAAAAAAGCTGCTGGGTGGACTCTGGATCGTGGACTCCCTGCAGTGGACTTTTATGGAGGACTCTGCATGGTGTTCTGGGCTGGACCTACTGGAGGAGAATGGGAGCAGTTCATGGAAAGAAGGTCGGTCAATTCAACAATTCAAAACTTCTGGGGTCGGGACCACAGTCTGAAAAACTGTTCTTCTGCTTGTGTGTGTGTGTGTGTGTGTGTGTGTGTGTGTGTGTGTGTGTGTGTTTAGAATGACCACTTGTCAGGATTTGTGTTGTGGCTTCCCTCCAACTGGTTCAACTGTTGCTGGAGACACGTGTCCAGACTCGGACTGATCTGAGTCCGACTGGACCTGAACCAGCTCGGTAGCCTGCCTGGATCTCAACTGTGTGTTTTTCTCTTTTTGTTGGTGACGTGTCTATTGGAACGTGATTCTGACACTTTGACAAATATTTGACTTACGGGGAGCGACACACCTTCAATGGGCGTGTGCCTGTTGCCTTTGTGATGCACAGGTCAGTTTCGGGTCGTGCGGTGCTGATCGTCACATTATTCCACAGTTACATTAATGCTGATGTCAGCATGTGTCACTGTGACTCCGCCCACTTTCATACGTCCACAGTCCATAATTAGGATTCCGTGTTTGGTCCAAGTCCAGGTTCAGATGAGTTCAGGTTTTGTCCTCAGTGATCGGATGAAGTCATGTATCAGTAAGTCCATCAGCCATATGTTTTCAGAACCTTCTTCATCAGATAAGAACCAGAACAGGATTTACTGGTGTACACTCTGACCGGCTTCTACGAGTTCTAGACCCATCATACAGAAAAACGGTTTTCAGGACACGACAGAGAGGACCGGGACAGGATCCAAAGTCAGCTTCGGGCAAACAATGAAATCTAAAAGCAGGACAGAACCAGGTTAAAACCACTTTGTGGACCATCGAACATGTGTTCAACACACCCACTCCCATCCCCACACACCAACTAACAGAACGATAACAGAGCCAGGCTAATGGAGACTAACTAACAGAACGCTAACAGAGCCGGGCTAATGGAGTCTAACTAACAGAACGCTAACAGAGCCGGGCTAATGGAGACTAACTAACAGAACGCTAACAGAGCCAGGCTAATGGAGACTAACTAACAGAACGCTAACAGAGCCGGGCTAATGGAGTCTAACTAACAGAATGCTAACACAGCCGGGCTAATGGAGTCTAACTAACAAAGCTCTAATGGAGTCGAACTAACAGAACGCTAACAGAGCCAGGCTAATGGAGTCTAACTAACAAAGCTCTAATGGAGTCGAACTAACAGAGCGCTAACAGAGCCAGGCTAATGGAGTCTAACTAACAAAGCTCTAATGGAGTCGAACTAACAGAACGCTAACAGAGCCAGGCTAATGGAGTCTAACTAACAAAGCTCTAATGGAGTCGAACTAACAGAACGCTAACAGAGCAAGGCTAATGGAGTCTAACTAACAAAGCTCTAATGGAGTTGAACTAACAGAACGCTAACAGAGCCAGGCTAATGGAGTCAATCTAACAGAACGCTAACAGAGCCGAGCTAATGGAGTTGAACTATCAGAGCGCTAACAAAGCCGGGCTAATGGAGTCAAACTAACAGAGCTCTAATGGAGTCGAACTAACAGAACGCTAACAGAGCCAGGCTAATGGAGTCTAACTAACAGAACGCTAACAGAGCCGGGCTAATGGAGTCTAGCTAACAGAGCTCTAATGGAGTCGAACTAACAGAACGCTAACAGAGCCGGGCTAATGGAGTCTAACTAACAGAGCTCTAATGGAGTCGAACTAACAGAACGCTAACAGAGCCGGGCTAATGGAGTCTAGCTAACAGAGCTCTAATGGAGTCGAACTAACAGAACGCTAACAGAGCCGGGCTAATGGAGTCTAGCTAACAGAGCTCTAATGGAGTCGAACTAACAGAACGCTAACAGAGCCGGGCTAATGGAGTCGAACTAACAGAGCTCTAATGGAGTCGAACTAACAGAACGCTAACAGAGCCGGGCTAATGGAGTCTGACAGAGTTCTAATGGAGTCTAACTAACAGAATGCTAACAGAGCCCACTAATGGAGTCTAACTGACAGAGCTCTAATGGAGTCGAACTAACAGAACGCTAACAGAGCCGGGCTAATGGAGTCTAACTGACAGAACTCTAATGGAGTCAAACTAACAGAACGCTAATAGAGCCAGGCTAATGGAGTCTAACTAACAGAACGCTAACAGAGCCCGCTAATGGAGTCTAACTGACAGAGCTCTAATGGAGTCGAACTAACAGAGCGCTAACAGAGCCCGGCTAATGGAGTCTAACTGACAAAGCTCTAATGGAGTCAAACTAACAGAACGCTAATAGAGCCGGGCTAATGGAGTCTAACTAACAGAGCCGGGCTAATGGAGCTCTAATGGAGTCAAACTAACAGAACGCTAACAGAGCTGGGCTAATGAAGTCTGACAGAGTTCTAATGGAGTCGAACTTACAGAACGCTAATAGAGCCGGGCTAATGGAGTCTGACAGAGTTCTAATGGAGTCGAACTTACAGAACGGTAACAGAGCCGGGCTAATGGAGTCTGACAGAGTTCTAATGGAGTCTAACTAACAGAGCCGGGCTAATGGAGTCTAACTAACAGAGCCGGGTTAATGGAGTCTAACTAACAGAATGGTAACAGAGCTGGGCTAATGGAGTCTAACTAACAGAGCTCTAATGGAGTCGAACTAACAGAGCCGGGTTAATGGAGTCTAACTAACAGAACGGTAACAGAGCCGGGCTAATGGAGTCTAACTAACAGAGCTCTAATGGAGTGGAACTAACAGAACGCTAACATAGCCGGGCTAATGGAGTCTAACTGACAGAGCGCTAATGGAGTCGAACTAACAGAACGCTAACAGAGCCAGGCTAATGGAGTCTAACTAACAGAGCCGGGCTAATGGAGCGCTAATGGAGTTGAACTATCAGAGCGCTAACAAAGCCGGGCTAATGGAGTCAAACTAACAGAGCTCTAATGGAGTCGAACTAACAGAACGCTAACAGAGCCGGGCTAATGGAGTCTAACTGACAGAGTTCTAATGGAGTCTAACTAACAGAACGCTAACAGAGCCCACTAATGGAGTCTAACTGACAGAGCTCTAATGGAGTCGAACTAACAGAACGCTAATAGAGCCAGGCTAATGGAGTCTAACTAACAGAACGCTAACAGAGCCCGCTAATGGAGTCTAACTGACAGAGCTCTAATGGAGTCGAACTAACAGAGCGCTAACAGAGCCCGGCTAATGGAGTCTAACTGACAAAGCTCTAATGGAGTCAAACTAACAGAACGCTAATAGAGCCGGGCTAATGGAGTGTAACTAATAGAGCCGGGCTAATGGAGCTCTAATGGAGTCAAACTAACAGAACGCTAACAGAGCTGGGCTAATGGAGTCTGACAGAGTTCTAATGGAGTCTAACTGACAGAGCTCTAATGGAGTCTAACTAACAGAATGATAACAGAGCCCGCTAATGGAGTCTAACAGACAGAGCTCTAATGGAGTCAATCTAACAGAACGCTAACAGAGCCGAGCTAATGGAGTCTAACTGACAGAACGCTAACAGAGCCGGGCTAATGGAGTCTGACAGAGTTCTAATGGAGTCGAACTTACAGAACGCTAATAGAGCCGGGCTAATGAAGTCTGACAGAGTTCTAATGGAGTCGAACTTACAGAACGCTAATAGAGCCGGGCTAATGGAGTCTGACAGAGTTCTAATGGAGTCGAACTTACAGAACGCTAATAGAGCCGGGCTAATGGAGTCTGACAGAGTTCTAATGGAGTCGAACTTACAGAACGCTAACAGAGCCGGGCTAATGGAGTCTGACAGAGTTCTAATGGAGTCTAACTAACAGAGCCGGGCTAATGGAGTCTAACTAACAGAGCCGGGTTAATGGAGTCTAACTAACAGAATGGTAACAGAGCTGGGCTAATGGAGTCTAACTAACAGAACGGTAACAGAGCCGGGCTAATGGAGTCTAACTAACAGAGCTCTAATGAAGTCAAACTAACAGAATGCTAACATAGCCGGGCTAATGAAGTCTAACTGACAGAGCTCTAATGGAGTCAAACTAACAGAACGCTAATAGAGCCAGGCTAATGGAGTCTAACTAACAGAACGCTAACAGAGCCCGCTAATGGAGTCTAACTGACAGAGCTCTAATCGAGTCGAACTAACAGAGCGCTAACAGAGCCCGGCTAATGGAGTCTAACTGACAAAGCGCTAATGGAGTCGAACTAACAGAACGCTAACAGAGCCGGGTTAATGGAGTCTAACTGACAGAGCTCTAATGGAGTCTAACTAACAGAATGATAACAGAGCCCGCTAATGGAGTCTAACTGACAGAGCTCTAATGGAGTCAATCTAACAGAACGCTAACAGAGCCGAGCTAATGGAGTCTAACTGACAGAACGCTAACAGAGCCGGGCTAATGGAGTCTGACAGAGTTCTAATGGAGTCTAACTAACAGAGCCGGGCTAATGGAGTCTAACTAACAGAGCCGGGTTAATGGAGTCTAACTAACAGAATGGTAACAGAGCTGGGCTAATGGAGTCTAACTAACAGAGCTCTAATGGAGTCGAACTAACAGAGCCGGGTTAATGGAGTCTAACTAACAGAACGCTAACAGAGCCGGGTTAATGGAGTCTAACTAACAGAACGGTAACAGAGCCGGGCTAATGGAGTCTAACTAACAGAGCTGTAATGAAGTCAAACTAACAGAATGCTAACATAGCCGGGCTAATGGAGTCTAACTGACAGAGCGCTAATGGAGTCGAACTAACAGAACGCTAACAGAGCCAGGTTAATGGAGTCTAACTAACAGAGCCGGGCTAATGGAGCGCTAATGGAGTTGAACTATCAGAGCGCTAACAAAGCCGGGCTAATGGAGCCAAACTAACAGAGCTCTAATGGAGTCGAACTAACAGAACGCTAACAGAGCCAGACTAATGGAGTCTAACTAACAGAACGCTAACAGAGCCGGGCTAATGGAGTCTAACAGAGCTCTAATGGAGTCGAACTAACAGAACGCTAACAGAGCCGGGCTAATGAAGTCGAACTAACAGAACGCTAACAGAGGCAGGCTAATGGAGTCTAACTAACAAGCTCTAATGGAGTCGAACTAACAGAATGCTAACAGAGCCGGGTTAATGGAGTCTAACTAACAGAACGCTAATGGAGTTGAACTAACAGAACGCTAACAGAGCCAGGCTAATGGAGTCTAACTAACAAAGCTCTAATGGAGTCGAACTAACAGAACGCTAACAGAGCCAAGCTAATGGAGTCTAACTAACAAAGCTCTAATGGAGTCGAACTAACAGAACGCTAACAGAGCCAGGCTAATGGAGTCTAACTAACAAAGCTCTAATGGAGTTGAACTAACAGAACGCTAACAGAGCCAGGCTAATGGAGTCTAACTAACAAAGCTCTAATGGAGTGGAACTAACAGAACGCTAACAGAGCCAGGCAAATGGAGTCTAACTAACAAAGCTCTAATGGAGTTGAACTAACAGAACGCTAACAGAGCCAGGCTAATGGAGTCTAACTAACAGAGCTCTAATGGACTCGAACTAACAGAACGCTAACATAGCCGGGCTAATGGAGTCTAACTAACAGAACGCTAACAGAGCCGGGTTAATGGAGTCTAACTAACAGAACGGTAACAGAGCTGGGCTAATGGAGTCTAACTAACAGAGCTCTAATGGAGTCGAACTAACAGAACGCTAACAGAGCCGGGTTAATGGAGTCTAACTAACAGAACGCTAACAGAGCCGGGCTAATGGAGTCTAACTAACAGAGCTCTAATGGAGTCGAACTAACAGAACGCTAACAGAGCCAGGCTAATGGAGTCTAACTAACAGAACGCTAACAGAGCCGGGCTAATGGAGTCTAACAGAGCTCTAATGGAGTCGAACTAACAGAACGCTAACAGAGCCGGGCTAATGGAGTCTAACTGACAGAGCTCTAATGGAGTCGAACTAACAGAATGCTAACAGAGCCGGGTTAATGGAGTCTAACTAACAGAACGCTAATGGAGTTGAACTAACAGAACGCTAACAGAGCCAGGCTAATGGAGTCTAACTAACAAAGCTCTAATGGAGTCGAACTAACAGAACGCTAACAGAGCCAGGCTAATGGAGTCTAACTAACAAAGCTCTAATGGAGTCGAACTAACAGAACGCTAACAGAGCAAGGCTAATGGAGTCTAACTAACAAAGCTCTAATGGAGTTGAACTAACAGAACGCTAACAGAGCCAGGCTAATGGAGTCAATCTAACAGAACGCTAACAGAGCCGAGCTAATGGAGTTGAACTATCAGAGCGCTAACAAAGCCGGGCTAATGGAGTCAAACTAACAGAGCTCTAATGGAGTCGAACTAACAGAACGCTAACAGAGCCAGGCTAATGGAGTCTAACTAACAGAACGCTAACAGAGCCGGGCTAACAGAACACTAACAGAGCCGGGTTAATGGAGTCTAACTAACAGAACGCTAACACAGCCGGGTTAATGGAGTCTAACTAACAGAACGCTAACATTGCCGGGCTAATGGAGTCTAACTGACAGAGCGCTAACAGAGCCGGGCTAATGGAGTCAAACTAACAGAACGCTAACAGAGCCGGGTTAATGGAGTCTAACTAATAGAACGCTAACATAGCCGGGCTAATGGAGTCTAACTAACAGAACGCTAACAGAGCCGGGCTAATGGAGTCTAACTAACAGAGCTCTAATGGAGTCGAACTAACAGAACGCTAACAGAGCCGGGTTAATGAAGTCTAACTAACAGAACTCTAACAGAGCCGGGTTAATGGAGTCTAACTAACAGAACGCTAACAGGGCCGGGCTAATGGAGTCTAACTAACAGAGCTGTAATGGAGTCAAACTAACAGAACGCTAACATAGCCGGGCTAATGGAGTCTAACTGACAGAGCGCTAATGGAGTCGAACTAACAGAACGCTAACAGAGCCGGGCTAATGGAGTCTAACTAACAGAGCCGGGCTATGGAGCGCTAATGGAGTTGAACTATCAGAGCGCTAACAAAGCCGGGCTAATGGATTCAAACTAACAGAGCTCTAATGGAGTCGAACTAACAGAACGCTAACAGAGCCAGGCTAATGGAGTCGAACTAACAGAACGCTAACAGAGCCGGGCTAATGGAGTCTAACTAACAGAGCTCTAATGGAGTCAAACTAACAGAACGCTAACAGAGCCAGGCTAATGGAGTCGAACTGACAGAGCTCTAATGGAGTCGAACTAACAGAACGCTAACAGAGCCTGGCTAATGGAGTCTAACTGACTTAGCTCTAATGGAGTCTAACTAACAGAATGCTAACAGAGCCCGCTAATGGAGTCTAACTGACAGAGCTCTAATGGAGTCGAACTAACAGAACGCTAACAGAGCCGGGCTAATGGAGTCTAACTGACAGAGCTCTAATGGAGTCTAACTAACAGAACGCTAACAGAGCCCGCTAATGGATTCTAACTGACAGAGGTCTAATATAGTCGAACTAACAGAACGCTAACAGAGCCCGGCTAATGGAATCTAACTGACAGAGCTCTAAAGTAGTCAAACTAACAGAACGCTAACAGAGCCGGGCTAATGGAGTCTAACTAACAGAGCTCTAATGGAGTCAAACTAACAGAACGCTAACATAGCCGGGCTAATGGAGTCTAACTGACAGAGCCGGGCTAATGGAGCGCAAATGGAGTTGAACTATCAGAGCGCTAACAAAGCCGGGCTAATGGAGTCAAACTAACAGAGCTCTAATGGAGTCGAACTAACAGAACGCTAACAGAGCCAGGCTAATGGAGTCGAACTAACAGAACGCTAACAGAGCCGGGCTAATGGAGTCTAACTAACAGAGCTCTAATGGAGTCGAACTAACAGAACGCTAACAGAGCCAGGCTAATGGAGTCTAACTGACAGAGCTCTAATGGAGTCGAACTAACAGAACGCTATCAGAGCCAGGCTAATGGAGTCGAACTGACAGAGCTCTAATGGAGTCGAACTAACAGAACGCTAACAGAGCCTGGCTAATGGAGTCTAACTGACAGAACGCTAACAGAGCCGGGCTAATGGAGTCTAGCTAACAGAGCTCTAATGGAGTCGAACTAACACAACGCTAACAGAGCCGGGCTTATGGAGTCTAACTGACAGAGCTCTAATGGAGTCTAACTAACAGAACGCTAACAGAGCTGGGCTAATGGAGTCTAACTAACAGAGCTCTAATGGAGTCGAACTAACAGAACGCTAACAGAGCCGGGTTAATGGAGTCTAACTAACAGAACGCTAACAGAGCCGGGCTAATGGAGTCTAACTAAAAGAGCTCTAATGGAGTGGAACTAACAGAATGTTAACATAGCCGGGCTAATGGAGTCTAACTGACAGAGCGCTAATGGAGTCGAACTAACAGAACGCTAACAGAGCCGGGCTAATGGAGTCTAACTAACAGAGCCGGGCTAATGGAGCTCTAATGGAGTTGAACTATCAGAGCGCTAACAGAGCCGGGTTAATGGAGTCTAACTAACATAACGCTAACAGAGCCGGGCTAATGGAGTCTAACTAAAAGAGCTCTAATGGAGTGGAACTAACAGAATGCTAACATAGCCGGGCTAATGGAGTCTAACTGACAGAGCGCTAATGGAGTCGAACTAACAGAACGCTAACAGAGCCGGGCTAATGGAGTCTAACTAACAGAGCCGGGCTAATGGAGCGCTAATGGAGTTGAACTATCAGAGCGCTAACAAAGCCGGGCTAATGGAGTCAAACTAACAGAGCTCTAATGGAGTCGAACTAACAGAACGCTAACTTAGCCAGGCTAATGGAGTCTAACTAACAGAACGCTAACAGAGCCGGGCTAATGGAGTCTAGCTAACAGAGCTCTAATGGAGTCGAACTAACAGAACGCTAACAGAGCCGGGCTAATGGAGTCTAACTGACAGAGCTCTAATGGAGTCGAACTAACAGAATGCTAACAGAGCCGGGCTAATGGAGTCTAACTGACAGAGCTCTAATGGAGTCAAACTAACAGAACGCTAATAGAGCCGGGCTAATGGAGTCTAACTAACAGAGCCGGGCTAATGGAGTTCTAATGGAGTCTAACTAACAGAACGCTAACAGAGCCCGCTAATGGAGTCTAACTGACAGAGCTCTAATGGAGTCAAACTAACAGAACTCTAACAGAGCCCGGCTAATGGAGTCTAACTGACAGAGCTCTAATGGAGTCAAACTAACAGAACGCTAATAGAGCCGGGCTAATGGAGTCTAACTAACAGAGCCGGGCTAATGGAGCTCTAATGGAGTCGAACTATCAGAGCGCTAACAGAGCTGGGCTAATGGAGTCTAACTGACAGAGCTCTAATGGAGTCTAACTAACAGAATGCTAACAGAGCCCGCTAATGGAGTCTAACTGACAGAGCTCTAATGGAGTCGAACTAACAGAACGCTAACAGAGCCGAGCTAATGGAGTCTAACTGACAGAGCTCTAATGGAGTCGAACTAACAGAACGCTAACAGAGCCGGGCTAACGGAGTCTGACAGAGCTCTAATGGAGTCGAACTTACAGAACGCTAATAGAGCCGGGCTAATGGAGTCTAACTAACAGAGCCGGGCTAATGGAGTCTAACTAACAGAGCTGGGTTAATGGAGTCTAACTAACAGAACGGTAACAGAGCTGGGCTAATGGAGTCTAACTAACAGAGCTCTAATGGAGTCGAGCTAACAGAACGCTAACAGAGCCGGGTTAATGGAGTCTAACTAACAGAGCCGGGCTAATGGAGCGCTAATGGAGTTGAACTATCAGAGCGCTAACAATGCAGGGCTAATGGATTCAAACTAACAGAGCTCTAATGGAGTCGAACTAACAGAACGCTAACAGAGCCAGGCTAATGGAGTCGAACTAACAGAACGCTAACAGAGCCGCGCTAATGGAGTCTAACTAACAGAGCTCTAATGGAGTCGAACTAACAGAACGCTAACAGAGCCAGGCTAATGGAGTCGAACTGACAGAGCTCTAATGGAGTCGAACTAACAGAACGCTAACAGAGCCTGGCTAATGGAGTCTAACTGACTTAGCTCTAATGGAGTCTAACTAACAGAACGCTAACAGAGCCCACTAATGGAGTCTAACTGACAGAGCTCTAATGGAGTCGAACTAACAGAACGCTAACAGAGCCGGGCTAATGGAGTCTAACTGACAGAGCTCTAATGGAGTCTAACTAACAGAACGCTAACAGAGCCCGCTAATGGAGTCTAACTGACAGAGGTCTAATATAGTCGAACTAACAGAACGCTAACAGAGCCCGGCTAATGGAATCTAACTGACAGAGCTCTAAAGTAGTCAAACTAACAGAACGCTAACAGAGCCGGGCTAATGGAGTCTAACTAACAGAGCTCTAATGGAGTCAAACTAACAGAACGCTAACATAGCCGGGCTAATGGAGTCTAACTGACAGATCGCTAATGGAGTCGAACTAACAGAACGCTAACAGAGCCGGGCTAATGGAGTCTAACTAACAGAGCCGGGCTAATGGAGCGCTAATGGAGTTGAACTATCAGAGCGCTAACAAAGCCGGGCTAATGGAGTCAAACTAACAGAGCTCTAATGGAGTCGAACTAACAGAACGCTAACAGAGCCAGGCTAATGGAGTCGAACTAACAGAACGCTAACAGAGCCGGGCTAATGGAGTCTAACTAACAGAGCTCTAATGGAGCCGAACTAACAGAACGCTAACAGAGCCAGGCTAATGGAGTCGAACTGACAGAGCTCTAATGGAGTCGAACTAACAGAACGCTAACAGAGCCTGGCTAATGGAGTCTAACTGACAGACCTCTAATGGAGTCTAACTAACAGAACGCTAACAGAGCCCGCTAATGGAGTCTAACTGACAGAGCTCTAATGGAGTCGAACTAACAGAACGCTAACAGAGCCGGGCTAATGGAGTCTAACTGACAGAGCTCTATTGGAGTCTAACTAACAGAACGCTAACAGAGCCCGCTAATGGAGTCTAACTGACAGAGGTCTAATGGAGTCGAACTAACAGAACGCTATCAGAGCCCGGCTAATGGAATCTAACTGACAGAGCTCTAAAGTAGTCAAACTAACAGAACGCTAATAGAGCCGGGCTAATGGAGTCTAACTAACAGAGCCGGGCTAATGGAGCTCTAATGGAGTCGAACTATCAGAGCGCTAACAGAGCCGGGCTAATGGAGTCTAACTAACAGAGCTCTAATGGAGTCGAACTAACAGAACGCTAACAGAGCCAGGCTAATGGAGTCGAACTGACAGAGCTCTAATGGAGTCAAACTAACAGAACGCTAACAGAGCCTGGCTAATGGAGTCTAACTGACAGACCTCTAATGGAGTCTAACTAACAGAACGCTAACAGAGCCCGCTAATGGAGTCTAACTGACAGAGCTCTAATGGAGTCGAACTAACAGAACGCTAACAGAGCCGGGCTAATGGAGTCTAACTGACAGAGCTCTAATGGAGTCTAACTAACAGAACGCTAACAGAGCCCGCTAATGGAGTCTAACTGACAGAGGTCTAATGGAGTCGAACTAACAGAACGCTAACAGAGCCCGGCTAATGGAATCTAACTGACAGAGCTCTAAAGTAGTCAAACTAACAGAACGCTAATAGAGCCGGGCTAATGGAGTCTAACTAACAGAGCCGGACTAATGGAGCTCTAATGGAGTCGAACTATCAGAGCGCTAACAGAGCCGGGCTAATGGAGTCTAACTGACAGAGCTCTAATGGAGTCGAACTAACAGAACGCTAACAGAGCCGAGCTAATGGAGTCTAACTGACAGAGCTCTAATGGAGTCGAACTAACAGAACGCTAACAGAGCCGGGCTAATGGAGTCTGACAGAGCTCTAATGGAGTCGAACTTACAGAACGCTAATAGAGCCGGCCTAATGGAGTCTAACTAACAGAGCCGGGCTAATGGAGCTCTAATGGAGTCGAACTATCAGAGCGCTAACAAAGCTGGGCTAATGGAGTCAAGCTAACAGAGCTCTAATGGAGTCGAACTAACAGAGCCAGGCTAACAAAGTCGAACTAACAGAATGCTAACAGAGCCGGGCTAACACAGCCAGGCTCACAGAGCGCTAACAGAGCCAGACTAACAGAGCCGGGTTAAGGTAGACAAACTAACAGCGATAACAGAGCCAAAGTAACAGAGCACTAACAGAGCCGGGCACACAGAGGCAAGCTAACAGAGTTGAGCTAACAGACTCAAGATAACAGAGCGCTAACAGAGCTGGGCTAATGTAATCAAGCTAACAGAGCGCTAACAAAGCCAGGCTAACAGAGCTGGGCAAACAGAGCACTAACTGAGCTGGGCTAACAGAGTCAGGATAATGGAGTCTAGCTAACAGAGCCAGGCTAAAAGAACATGGCTAATAGCCAGGCTAATGGAGCCGGGCTAACAGGGCTGGGCTAACAGAGCATGAACAATGCTCTAACACAGCCAGGCTAACAGAGAGTCGAACTAACAGAGCGCTAACAGAGCCGGGCTAACATAGTTGAACGAACAGAGTGCTAACAGAGCCAGGCTAATGGAGTTGAACTATCAGAGTGCTAACAAAGTCAGGCTAACAAAGTCAAACTGACAGAATGCTAACAGAGCCAGGCTAACACAGCCAGGCTGACAGAGTCGAATTAACAGAGCGCTAACAGAGCCAGACGAACAGAGCCGGATTAACGTAGCCGAAAACAGCAATATCAAAGTCAGGTTATCAGAGCAGAAGAAGCAGAGCACTAGCAGAGCTGGGGGAAACAGAGGTGAGCTAACATAGTCGAGCTAACAGACTCGAGATAACAGAGCGGTAACAGAGCCAGGATAACAGAGCTGGGCAAACAGAGCACTAACTGAGCTGGGCTAACAGAGTCAGGATAATGGAGTCTAGCTAACAGAGCCAGGCTAAAAGAACATGGCTAAGAGAGCATGAACAAAGAGCTAACACAGCCAGGCAAACAGACAGTCAAACTAATAGAGCGCTAACAGAGCCTGGCTAACGGAGTTGAACTAACAGAGCCAGGCTAATGGAGTCGAACTAACAGAGCTCAAACGGAGTCGAACTATCAGAGCCGGGCTAATGGAGTTGAACTATGAGAACGCTAACAGAGCCAGGCTAACAAAGTCGAACCAACAAAACAATAACAGAGCCGGGCTAACGAAGTCGAACTAACAGAATGCTAACAGAGCAGGGCTAACACAGCCAGGCTGACAGAGTCGAACTAACCGAGTGCCAACAGAGCCAGGAAATGAAATCTAGCTAACAGAGCCAGGCTAACAGAACAAGGCTAACAGCCAGTCTAACAGAGCTGGGCTAACAGAGCATGAACAATGCTCTAACACAGCCAGGCAAACAGAGAGTCGAACTAACAAAGCCGGGCTAACATAGTTGAACTAACAGAGTGCTAACAGAGCCAGGCTAATGGAGTCAAACTATCAGAGCGCTAACAAAGCCAGGCTAACAAAGTCAAACTGACAGAATGTTAACAGAGCCAGGCTAACACAGCCAGGCTGACAGAGTCAAATTAACAGAGTGCTAACAGAGCCAGGCTAACACAGCCAGGCTGACAGAGTCGAACTAACAGAGTGCTAACAGAGCCAGACGAACAGAGCCGGATTAACCTAGCCAAACTAACAGCAATAACAAAGTCAGGTTATCAGAGCAGAAGAAGCAGAGCACTAACAGAGCCAGGGAAACAGAGGTGAGCTAACAGAGTCGAGCTAACACAGCGCTAACAGAGCCTGGCAAATGGAATCAATCTAACAGAGTGCTAACAAAGCCAGGCTAACAGAGTCAAAGTAAGCAGAGCGCTAACAGAGCCAGGCTAATGTAGTTGAACTAACAGAGTGCTAACAGAGAGCTTTTTTTTTTCCAATACACTCAAACTCTCCCAATGCATGTGTCCTGAAAGACAGGAGAGCCCCCTGCTCCTCCTGCCATGCCCCCATAGCAGACGAGACAGTCAGAGAGGGGAACACATACTCACATTCATCATCCTACTGGTCAGACAGAGTATGGTTCTCAGCAAGCTAACGTAGTTAAACCAACAGAGTGCTAACAGAGCCAGGATAACAAAGTCGAACTAACAGAATGCTAACAGAGCCAGGCTAACAGAGCGCTAACTGAGCTGGGCAAGTGGAGCCAAGCTAATGGAGTCGAGCTAACAGAGTCAAGCTGACAGAGCACTAACAGAGCCAGGCCAATGGAATCAAGCTAACAGAGCACTAACAAAGCCAGGCTAACAGAGCCGGGCAAACAGAGCACTAACTGAGCTCGGCTAACACAGTCAGGCTAATGAAGTCTAGCTAACAGAGCCAGGATAACAGAACAAGGCTAACAGGGCCGGGCTAACAGAGCATTAACAAAGGCAGGCTAACAGAGCCGGGCAAACAGAGCACTAACTGAGCTCGGCTAACACAGTCAGGCTAATGAAGTCTAGCTAACAGAGCCAGGATAACAGAACAAGGCTAACAGAGCATTAACAAAGCGCTAACATAGCCAGGCAAACAGATAGTCAAACTAATAGAGCGCCAACAGAGCCAGGCTAACGTAGTTGAACTAACAAAGTGCTAACAGAGCCAGGCTAATGGAGTCGAGCTAACAGAGCTCTAACGGAGTCGAACTAACAGAGCCGGGCTAATGGAGTTGAACTATCAGAGCACTAACAGAGCCAGGATAACAAATTCGAACTAACAGAACACTAACAGAGCCAGGCTAACAGAGCGCTAACTGAGCTGGGCAAGTGGAGCCAAGCTAATGGAGTCAAGCTAACAGAGTCAAGCTGACAGAGCACTAACTGAGCCTGGCAAGTGGAGTCAAGCTAACAGTGCTAACAGAGCCAGGCTAATGTAGATGAGCTAAGAGTGCTAACAGAGCTGAGTTAACAGAGCCAGGCTTTGTTAATCCTGGTCTCTTATTGGTTCAGTCTGTTGTCACTCAAAATGATCATCATGAGTGTGTGTCTTCTTTCTGTTTTTGGCTTTATTTAGAAGACGCCAAAACACCACAGAATCACATGAACACACTTTTCATGTTTTTTCATTGTGAATATTGTACATTAGTGTTATTGGTGACCTATGCAGCCTATGCGGGGCCTCTGCTGGCGGCTCTTCAGTAACTGTCGCTTTGAGGGTGAATGTGTTTGCGTCCGTGCGATACCGCCGTGCTGTCCAGGGTGAACTCGGCCTCTCGCCCTATGGCCGTGCTGGGATAGACTCCGCCCCCTGCCACCCTTAATTGGTGTAAGCGGGTACAGAAAATGACTGAGCGGTTAGGTGCAATATTGCAGCTGGCCACTAGATGTCATTGTGGGGAGTCATTTCAAACCTTCCAGGATCAAATATTTTTCTAAATCAAAGGTTGTTTATTTCTGCAACATTCAGGTTTTTTTCTCTGCTTTCAGTTTTTGGTGGTGTCGTATTTAAACGCCACTTTCTTCACCGATGTATATTTTTATCTTCAGTTTAAAAAAAATCTAAAGTTTTATAAATCACTGCTCAGTTTGTTCTCTGCTGTGGGACTGCACCTCGCATGCACTCACGAGTGCCACTAGCTTAGCTTATGACAAGCTAAAAGTGGACACTCTCGTTATGGCCGAACAACTGTCCAGTTTCTGGGTATTCTGTGTTAGTGCGCGACGGCGGCCGACGTGGCTGATGAATTCCTGCGCAAAAAGTAGTTCCCAGATAATTGTGACAATTCCTGTGAGATAATCAAGATTGGGTAGGATTACTTTGAAATGTAATCCAAAAGTAATCAGATTACAAGTAATCCAAATGTATGTACATACATACATGTAATCCACATGTATTCTTTCATAGTAATCCTACCCAACCTTGGAGAGAATGAGTATATCTCATCTAAATCAATTCTAAAAATTTACCAGTAATAAAATTATAAAGATAACTGAAGTTTTAAGAAACTTAAAGGTTTATGAGCAACTTCACCTGTTATTGTTCAAGCACATTGTAAACATTGACATGATGGAGTTTGATGCAGAAGAGTTCAGAAAGATACGACTGGAATGTTTTGATGACCATTTACAGTTGGAGATGAAAGAGTTGGGTGTTAACTTGGTGTTAAAGTCAGAACAAGAAGCTGCACTGAAAGAGATCAATCTGAGAGAGAAAGAGAAAGAGACACATTCTGTGTGTGGTTGCTCCAGTGAGAGCGGCACCCTGAGCAGGATGGAGAAAGTAGAGCTCAGTCTGTGGGCGCGAGATATCCCACAATGCTAAAATAGCAGAGATGTTGGTCCAATGAGAGCAGCACTCTGAGCAGGGTGTGCACCTCGCTGACTGAGCTGTCAGTCATTATGCCACGCCCCTCTCAGTTGATGCCACGCCCTCATCCTGAACATGCAGATCTGTTGGCTGCACATTTCTCAGAGAAGTCAAAGTGAGTGACGTAAATACAAGTCATCATTAGATTAGACGTTTCATCAGCTGGCAGGTGCGTAGAAATATGGTTTTGTTCCGGGTCACCACAGCAGACAGAGTCACATCAGCACTGATATTTGGCACAAGTTTTACATCGGATGCCATTCTGACACAGCTCCAGTGTCACCTGGAGAAACTCAGCCCCCGGTGACCCAAAGATGTCTCTCATCCAAGTACTAACCAGGATCCACCCTGCTTAGCTTCTGAGACCTAATGGGATCAGACTAACTCCGCCCATCCGGAAAGTATTCACAGCACATCACTGTTTCCACATTTATCTTATAGCCTTATTCCAAAATGGAATAAATTAATTTTTCCCCCTCAAAATTCTACTCACAACACCCCATAATGACAACGTGAAAAAAGTTTGACATTTTTGCCAGTTTAATAAAAATAAGAAACTAAGAAATCAAAGGACCATAAGTATTCACAGCCTTTGTTCAATACTTTGTTGATGCACCTTTGGCAGCAATTCCAGCCTCAAATCTTCTTGAATATGATACCACAAGCTTGGTGCACCTATCTTCGGGCAGTTTGGTCCATTCCTCTTTGCAGCACCTCTCAAGCTCCACCAGGTTGGATGGGGAGTGTCAGTGCACAGACATTTTCAGATCTCTCCAGAGATGTTCAGTCAGATTCAGGTCTGGGCTCTGGCTGGGTCACTCAAGGACATTCACAGAGTTGTCTTGAAGCCACTCCTTCCTTGAATTTTGTTTCTCCTGGTCTGAGAGTCCTTCAGGTGCCTTTTGTCAAACTCCAGGTGGGCTGCCATGTGCCTTTTACTAAGGAGTGACTTCCGTGATTGGTGGATTGCTGCAGAGATGGTTGTCCTTCTGGAAGGTTCTCCTCTCTCCACAGAGGAATGTTGGAGCTCTGACAGAGTGACCGATCGCTCAGTTTAGACAGGCAGCCAGCTCTAGGAAGAGTCCTGGTGGATCTGAACTTCTTCCATTTACAGATGATGGAGGCCACTGTGCTCATTGGGACCTTCAAAGCAGCAGAAACGTTTTTGGACCCTTCCCGAGATTTGTGCCTCCAGACAATCCTGTCTCTGAGGTCTACAGACAATTCCTTTGACTTCCTGTTTGGTTTGTGCTCTGACTGTCAACTGTGGGACCTTATATGTAGGCAGGTGTGTGTCTTTCCAAATCATGTCCAGTCAACTGAATTTACCCCAGGTGGACTCCAATTAAGCTGTAGAAACATCTCAAGGATGATCAGTGGAAACAGGAGGCACCTGAGCTCAATTTTGAGCTTCATGGCAAAGGATGTGAATACTTGTGTACAAAAAACAAAAACAAAAAACTTAATTTCACATCGTCATTATAGGGTGTTGTGTGTAGTGAGGGAAGTAACATAACAAAATGTAAAAAGTTAAGTCAATACTTTCTGGAACTAAAACAGCAGGTCACATGAGCTGTGATTTCCCAAACCACCACCACTACTACCACCACCCACCCACCCACCCGAAACATCACCAATCTTCTTCTTTGTCTTTCAGCTGTTCCCATTAGGGGTCGCCACAGCAGATCAATCGTTTCCATCTCACCCTGTCCTCTGTATCTTCCTCTGTCACACCAGCCACCTGCATGTCGTCTCTCAGCACATCCATGAACCTCCTCTTTGGTCTCCCTCTTCTCCTCCTGCCTGGTGGCTCCATCCTCAGCATCCTTCTCCCTATATACCCTGGGTCCCTCCTCTGCACATGTCCAAACCATCTCAATCTCGCCTCTCTGACTTTGTCTCCAAACCGTCCCACCTGAGCTGTCCCTCTGATATGTTCATTCCTAATCTTGTCCATTCTTGTCACTCCCAAAGAGAATCTCAACATCTTCAGCTCTGCCACCTCCAGCTCTGCCTCCTGTCTTTTGTTAGTGCCACTGTCTCTAAACCATACAACATAGCTGGTCTCACTACTGTTTTGTAAACTTTCCCCTTCACTCTTGCTGATATTCTTCTGTCACAAATCACTCCTGCCACCTTTCTCCACCCACTCCACCCTGTCTGCACTCTCTTCTTCACCTCTCTACCACACTCTCCATTACTTTGAACAGTTGACCCCAAATATTTAAACTCATCTACTTTCACTTCTACTCCTTGTAACTGCACTATTCCACTGGGCTCCCTCTCATTCACACACATGTACTCAGTCTTCTACTGACTTTCATTCCCCTTCTCTCCAAAGCATATTTCCACTTCTCCAGACTAGACTCAACTTGCTCTGTACTCTCACTACAGATCACAATGTCATCTGCAAACATCATAGTCCATGGGGACTCCTGTCTGATCTCATCTGTCAACCTGTCCATCACCACTGCAAACAAGAAAGGACTCAGAGCTGATCCTTAGTGTAATCCCACCTCCACCTTGAATGAGTCTGTCATTCCGACTGCGCATCTCACCGCTGTCACACTATTCTTGTACATGTCCTGCACTACCCTAACATACTTCTGTGCCACTCCAGACTTCCTCATACAATGCCACAACTCTTCTCTTGGCACCCTATCATAAGCTTTTTCTAAGTCCACAAACACACAATGTAACTCTTTCTGTCCTTCTCTGTACTTTTCCAACAGTATTCTTAGAGCAAACATTGCATCTGTAGTGTTCTTTCTCGGCATGAAACCATATGGCTGCTCACAGATCTTCACCTGTTTTCTAAGCCTAGCTTCTACTACTCTTTCCCATAACGTCATGCTGTGGCTGATCAGCTTTATGCCTCTGTAGTTACTGCAGCTCTGCACATCACCCTTGTTCTTGAAAATAGGAACCAGCACACTTCGTCTCCACTCCTCAGGCATCCTCTCACTTTCCAAGATTTTATTAAACAATCTGGTTAGAAACTCTACGGCCATCTCTCCTAGACATTTCCATGCCTCCATTGGAATGTCATCTGGACCAACTGCCTTTCCACTCTTCATCCTCTTCATAGCAGCCCTCAATTCTTCCTTGCTAATCTCTTTTACTTCCTGATTTACTCTCACCACATCATCCAGCCTTTTCTCTCGCTCATTTTCTTTATTCATCAACTCTTCAAAATATTCCCTCCACCTTCTCAGCACACACTCCTCACTTGTCAGCACATTACCATGTGCATCTTTTACCACCCTAACCTGCTGCACATCCTTTCCAGCTCTGTCCCTTTGTCTGGCCAATCGGTACAAGTCCTTTTCTCCTTCCTTACTATTCAACTTCTTGTACAGCTCTCAATATGCCTTTTCCTTTGCTTTTGCCACTTCTCTTCTCGCCTTACGCTGCATCTCCTTGTACTCCTGTCTACTTTCTTCATCTCTCCGACTATCCCAAAACTTTTTCGCCAACCTCTTTCTCCTTATGCTTTCCTGGACCTCTTCATTCCACCACCAAGTCTCCTTGTCTTCCTTCCATTGTCCAGATGTCATACCCAGTACTGCCCTAGCTGTCTCCCTCACCACATCTGCAGTACTTTTCCAGTTGTCCAAAATTGCTTCCCCTCCAACTAGTGCTTCTCTCACCTGCTCGCTAAATTTCACACAACAGTCTTCCTCCTTCAGCTTCCATCACCAATGAACAAGACAAAATCTTAATATTTTATGGCCATAAAAACTGGTGTAGATTTGGGAACTCTGTTTGCTGACAATATTCCAAATCTGAAGGATGATCAGTGGAAACAGGAGGCATCTGAGCTCGATGTTCAGCTTCATGGCAAAGGCTGTGTGAATTATAACTTTGTGGGGAGTTTTTTGTGGGTGAATTGAATTGAAATTGAATCTGAATTGAAAAGTGGAGGTCTCCGTGCGTTTGTTGATCGGGGGTTTGTGTACAGGCTTCACCAGCACCCCACAGGAGACAAGTCGGCACCAAAAAACCACTTTGACGGCATCAACCCTGTCAAAGAGCCTAAATGTTACACTGATGCAGATATAATAGAGAGCTTTCTTACCAATACGCTCAAACTCTCCCAAAGCATGTGTCCTGAAAGACAGGAGAGCCCCTTGCTCCTCCTGTCACGTCCTCACAGCAGGTGAGACAGTCAGAGTGGGGAACACGTACTCACATTCATCATCCCACTGGTCAGACAGAGTACAGTTCTCACCAAACACTCTGTGGGGCCCTGGCAGGGAAGCACAAGCCTCCTCCTCCACCCTGAGCAGCAACCTGGAGGACCAAACTCCCGCCGACTCCGCCAACCTCACAACAGACGTGCGCAGTAGATTGCCCAATTCGCTGTGGGCTGGATGCAGTGCGCCTTGAGATGTGAGGGCGCGACAAGTATAATGATGAACAGACACATGCTGTTTGTAAACACAAGACACGAAAACACCATTGTGTTGGGAGCGAGAGGAGCCGCTGTGTGTGCACGCGCCGCCATCTTGAATTGTATATACATGGAATGTAGGGTGAATACAAATGGAGCTGGGTAACCAAAGCTGAACATAAACAGGATAGATGACTTTAGATACGGGGAAGGGGCAAACTTGGTGGGCTTCATAGATAATTGGCAAAGCTTCTGGGGAAAACCTGGTCTTGTTAGGAGAGACGGCATCCATCCCACTTTGGATGGAGCAGCTCTCATTTCTAGAAATCTGGCTAATTTTCTTAAATCCTCCAAACCGTGACTATCCAGGGTTGGGACCAGGAAGCAGAGTTGTAGTCTTACACACCTCTCTGCAGCTTCTCTCCCCCTGCCATCCCCTCATTACCCCATCCCCGTAGAGACGGTGCCTGCTCCCAGACTACCAATAACCAGCAAAAATCTATTTAAGCATAAAAATTAAAAAAGAAAAAATAATATAGCACCTTCAACTGCACCACAGACTAAAACAGTTAAATGTGGTCTATTAAACATTAGGTCTCTCTCTTCTAAGTCCCTGTTGGTAAATGATATAATAATTGATCAACATATTGATTTATTCTGCCTAACAGAAACCTGGTTACAGCAGGATGAATATGTTAGTTTAAATGAGTCAACACCCCCGAGTCACACTAACTGTCAGAATGCTCGTAGCACGGGCCGGGGCGGTGGATTAGCAGCAATCTTCCATTCCAGCTTATTAATTAATCAAAAACCCAGACAGAGCTTTAATTCATTTGAAAGCTTGTCTCTTAGTCTTGTCCATCCAAATTGGAAGTCCCAAAAACCAGTTTTATTTGTTATTATCTATCGTCCACCTGGTCGTTACTGTGAGTTTCTCTGTGAATTTTCAGACCTTTTGTCTGACTTAGTGCTTAGCTCAGATAAGATAATTATAGTGGGCGATTTTAACATCCACACAGATGCTGAGAATGACAGCCTCAACACTGCATTTAATCTATTATTAGACTCTATTGGCTTTGCTCAAAAAGTAAATGAGTCCACCCACCACTTTAATCATATCTTAGATCTTGTTCTGACTTATGGTATGGAAATAGAAGACTTAACAGTATTCCCTGAAAACTCCCTTCTGTCTGATCATTTTTTAATAACATTTACATTTACTCTGATGGACTACCCAGCAGTAGGGAATAAGTTTCATTACACTAGAAGTCTTTCAGAAAGCGCTGTAACTAGGTTTAAGGATATGATTCCTTCTTTATGTTCTCTAATGCCATATAACAACACAGTGCAGAGTAGCTACCTAAACTCTGTAAGGGAGATAGAGTATCTCGTCAATAGTTTTACATCCTCATTGAAGACAACTTTGGATGCTGTAGCTCCTCTGAAAAAGAGAGCTTTAAATCAGAAGTGTCTGACTCCATGGTATAACTCTCAAACTCGTAGCTTAAAGCAGATAACCCGTAAGTTGGAGAGGAAATGGCGTCTCACTAGTTTAGAAGATCTTCACTTAGCCTGGAAAAAGAGTCTGTTGCTCTATAAAAAAGCCCTCCGTAAAGCTAGGACATCTTTCTACTCATCACTAATTGAAGAAAATAAGAACAACCCCAGGTTTCTTTTCAGCACTGTAGCCAGGCTGACAAAGAGTCAGAGCTCTATTGAGCTGAGTATTCCATTATCTTTAACTAGTAATGAGTTCATGACTTTCTTTGCTAACAAAATTTTAACTATTAGAGAAAAAATTACTTATAACCATCCCAAAGACGTATCGTTATCTTTGGCTGCTTTCAGTGATGCCGGTATTTGGTTAGACTCTTTCTCTCCGATTGTTCTGTCTGAGTTATTTTCATTAGTTACTTCATCCAAACCATCAACATGTTTATTAGACCCCATTCCTACCAGGCTGCTCAAGGAAGCCCTACCATTATTTAATGCTTCGATCTTAAATATGATCAATCTATCTTTGTTAGTTGGCTATGTACCACAGGCTTTTAAGGTGGCAGTAATTAAACCATTACTTAAAAAGCCATCACTTGACCCAGCTATCTTAGCTAATTATAGGCCAATCTCCAACCTTCCTTTTCTCTCAAAAATTCTTGAAAGGGTAGTTGTAAAACAGCTAACTGATCATCTGCAGAGGAATGGTCTATTTGAAGAGTTTCAGTCAGGTTTTAGCATTCATCATAGTACAGAAACAGCATTAGTGAAGGTTACAAATGATCTTCTTATGGCCTCGGACAGTGGACTCATCTCTGTGCTTGTTCTGTTAGACCTCAGTGCTGCTTTTGATACTGTTGACCATAAAATTTTATTACAGAGATTAGAGCATGCCATAGGTATTAAAGGCACTGCGCTGCGGTGGTTTGAATCATATTTGTCTAATAGATTACAATTTGTTCATGTAAATGGGGAATCTTCTTCACAGACTAAAGTTAATTATGGAGTTCCACAAGGTTCTGTGCTAGGACCAATTTTATTCACTTTATATATGCTTCCCTTAGGCAGTATTATTAGACGGTATTGCTTAAATTTTCATTGTTACGCAGATGATACCCAGCTTTATCTATCCATGAAGCCAGAGGACACACACCAATTAGCTAAACTGCAGGATTGTCTTACAGACATAAAGACATGGATGACCTCTAATTTCCTGCTTTTAAACTCAGATAAAACTGAAGTTATTGTTCTTGGCCCCACAAATCTTAGAAACATGGTGTCTAACCAGATCCTTACTCTGGATGGCATTACCCTGACCTCTAGTAATACTGTGAGAAATCTTGGAGTCATTTTTGATCAGGATATGTCATTCAAAGCGCATATTAAACAAATATGTAGGACTGCTTTTTTGCATTTACGCAATATCTCTAAAATTAGAAAGGTCTTGTCTCAGAGTGATGCTGAAAAACTAATTCATGCATTTATTTCCTCTAGGCTGGACTATTGTAATTCATTATTATCAGGTTGTCCTAAAAGTTCCCTAAAAAGCCTTCAGTTAATTCAAAATGCTGCAGCTAGAGTGCTGACGGGGACTAGAAGGAGAGAGCATATCTCACCCATATTGGCCTCTCTTCATTGGCTTCCTGTTAATTCTAGAATAGAATTTAAAATTCTTCTTCTTACTTATAAGGTTTTGAATAATCAGGTCCCATCTTATCTTAGGGACCTCGTAGTACCATATCACCCCAATAGAGCGCTTCGCTCTCAGACTGCAGGCTACTTGTAGTTCCTAGGGTTTGTAAGAGTAGAATGGGAGGCAGAGCCTTCAGCTTTCAGGCTCCTCTCCTGTGGAACCAGCTCCCAATTCAGATCAGGGAGACAGACACCCTCTCTACTTTTAAGATTAGGCTTAAAACTTTCCTTTTTGCTAAAGCTTATAGTTAGGGCTGGATCAGGTGACCCTGAACCATCCCTTAGTTATGCTGCTATAGACGTAGACTGCTGGGGGGTTCCCATGATGCACTGTTTCTTTCTCTTTTTGCTCTGTATGCACCACTCTGCATTTAATCATTAGTGATCGATCTCTGCTCCCCTCCACAGCATGTCTTTTTCCTGGTTCTCTCCCTCAGCCCCAACCAGTCCCAGCAGAAGACTGCCCCTCCCTGAGCCTGGTTCTGCTGGAGGTTTCTTCCTGTTAAAAGGGAGTTTTTCCTTCCCACTGTAGCCAAGTGCTTGCTCACAGGGGGTCGTTTTGACCGTTGGGGTTTTACATCATTATTGTATGGCCTTGCCTTACAATATAAAGCGCCTTGGGGCAACTGTTTGTTGTGATTTGGCGCTATATAAAAAAAAAATTGATTGATTGATTGACTTGGGAGCCAACTTGCGCGGAACCCCACGGAGAGTTAAATGGCGAGTAGACATAATATCCTAAGACCATTTTCCAATTCTTGATTAAAGCATTCTGTCTGACCGTTAGCCTGGGGATGGTACCCAGACATTAGACTGGAGGTGGTCCCAAGGAGATGGCAGAATTCCCTCCAAAATCAAGAAACAAACTGTGGACCCCGGTCGGAGACAATGTCCTGTGGGAAACTATGGAGACGGAAAACATCTGTCAGCATAATTTCAGCTAGCTCTTTGGCGGATGGCAATTTAGACAGAGGTACAAAGTGGCACGTTTTGGACAATCTATCAACGTGAAAAAGGAAATCACTTCACACATCCTTTGGTGACAGGTACATAAGAGAGGGCACATAGGCTGCTGAACTCAGTTATACATGCCAATAACTGCTGGTAATCTCATTCACATAAAATCCTTAGAAGATTGCCTTGCAGCAGTGAGAAGTTGGATGTCTAGAAACTTCCTACTTTTAAACTCTGATAAGACTGAAATGATGGTTCTTGGTCCAGTGAGACATCGGCATCAATTTGACCAGTTAACACTCAGCCTCGGCTTGTGTGTCATACATCACACTGACAAAGTGAGGAACCTTGGGGTTTTTGATCCTTTGTTGTCCTTTGGCCTCCACATTAGAAATATTACTAGGACTGCTTTCTTCCACCTGCGAAATATAGCAAAGATTCGTCCCATCCTGTCTATGGCTGATGCCGAGACCCTGATCTATGCATTTATCTCTTCTAGATTGGACTACTGCAATGTTCTATTTTCTGGTTCACCACAGTCCAGCATTAGGGCTCTCCAATTGGTTCAAAATGCTGCTGCCAGACTTTTGACACGAAGCAGAAAGTTCGACCACATTACACCCATTTTGGTATCCCTTCACTGGCTTCCTGTCCCAGTGAGATCAGATTTTAAGGTTCTGCTACTAATCTATAAAATTATTCATGGACTGGCACCTCCCTACCTAGCTGACCTAATTAAACCTTACGTACCGGCCCGGGCTTTACGTTCTCAGGGTGCAGGACTACTTTGTGTCCCTGAGGTGAATAAGAAGTCTGCGGGTCACAGAGCTTTCTCTTATCGTGCCCCTGTTCTGTGGAATGATCTCCCTGTGTCAACAAAACAGTCAGATTCTGTGGAGACTTTCAAGTCCAGACTTAAGATGCACTTATTTTCCCTTTCATATGGCTAGCATACTGGTACAGTTTTGTTTTACGCTTTTTACTCTTTTAATTTATGTTATTAGTAATTGGAGCGGGCCGCGGCCTTAACTTTACCTAAATTCTGGGTCTTGTAGTGAAGTTTAGGGCTAGTGGCTGGCGATCACCTTAGTATTTCTGTTTTCTTGTTGTTTAATGCTGGCAGATTGTACAGTATTTTTTTGTCTTTCTGATGCCTGATTCTGTTTTTTCTCTCTGTTTAAGGTGCAGCTCCATCCAGAGATAGGGGTTGTAGTCGTGTTGGCGATCCTCCTGTCATGTGCGCCAATAGCATTTCTTGTATATTCATCCGTGAATTGCTCTGTTAATTGTTCTGTAATTTATGTTTGTAGCATGGCCCAAGCAGAGGGTCACCCCTTTGAGTCTGGTCTGCTTGAGGTTTCTTCCTCAGAGGGAGTTTTTCCTTACCACTGTTGCTCTGGGGTTGGTAAGGTTAGACCTTACCTGTGTGAAGCTCTTTGAGGCAACTATGTTGTGATTTGGCGCTATATGAATAAAAATAAATTGAATTGAAATTGAAATTGAACAAGAAAACAAAAAAACTCTCGCACACTGCTTCACTTGCAACACAAAGGTGAATTTAATCAAGCAACATTTTGGCCATTGGCCATCATTATTATTTATTCCATTATTTGCCTGATGATGGCCACTGGCCGAAATGTTGCTTGATTAAATTCACCTTTGTGTTGCAAGTGAGGCAGTGTGTGAGAGTTTTTATTTATTGGACAATCTATCAACAACAGTCAGGATTACTGTGCGTCCTTTGGAAGAAGGAAGTCCAGTGACGAAATCCAGGGAAATATGAGTCCAAGGCTGTCTAGGAATCAACAGAGGCAACATTGAACAGGAGGGTGAGTTGAGGATTTGTGCATGGCACAAATCTGACAGGCACTAACAAATTCAGTAACGTCCCTTAATCATACGTGGCCACCACAACCGATGGTGAAGAACAAACAAGGTCTTTTTTATACCCGGATGGCAGGAGAATCGACTACTATAGTCCCACTCGATAACTTCCCCCCTAAGGGGGCCAGAACAAACAATCTATTAGCAGGACAGTCAGTCAGAATGGCTTCTTTCCCAAGCACAGCCCTCACGTGAGACTCTATTTCCCAGGTAATAGCCGAAACAAAACATGTGGATGGCAAAATATTACCTGGATCAGCTGGTGTATATTGGGGTCATCATACTGCCTAGACAACACATCTGGTTTTCCATTCTTCGACCTGGGCCAGTAAGTGATTACAAAATTGAACCGACTGAAAAATATAGCCCAACGAGCCTGACGGCCTTCAATCGTTTAGCGGAATGTAAGTAAGCCAAATTCTTATGATCTGTATAAACTAAGAACAACATCTGTGCCCCCTCGAGCCAGTGTCACCAATCCTCCAAGGCCATCTTGACCGCTAGCAGTTCCTGGTCGCCGATGCTGTAATTGCACTCCGCAGCAGACAATTTGCGGGACAGAAAGGCACATGGATGTAACCGTCTGTCTGCTGGACACATCTGGGACAGGATAGCTCTCAAACCAATATTCGAAGCATCGACCTCCACCACAAACTGCCTTGCGGGGTCAGGAAGGAGTAGCACGGGGGCTTTGGTAAACCATTGCTTTAGGACCCTAAAGGCCTCGTCACATTCCAGAGTCCACTTGAGCGGAGAACTGAAATTTTGGATGAATTTTCGATAGAAATTAGCAAAGCCCAAAAAATCTGTGAACATCCTTACTGTTAGGACGGGCGGGAGCCCGTCACCCGGGGCGGCTGGACCCGCAATACAGACTCCCAGACTTGACTTAGGTGAAAGAGAAAACGTGGTCTTTATTTCAGGCAAAGGTTCGGCACACATTTGGTCAGTCAGCGTGGCAGAGGTACCAACAGGATCAGGCTGAGGCGCAGTCAAAAACAAGCAGGGGTCAGAGGCACGAGCAAACACCGACATCTGGGATGAGGCAAAAGGCAAGGTCGAGGTAACAGAGCAAAGTTCAGTACACAGCAAGACAAAAACAGGACTGTGATGGGCGCTGGAAAGTGTACAAAGACAACAATCTGGCAGTGAGCTGTGAGACTGTGGAGGCTTAAATAACAGGTGGTGTAAACGAAGTGCATGTGCAGACTGATTAGGTAACAAGGTGCATGTGTGGAGGGAAGATTCTAGAAAGGGGGTGTGGCTAGTGGACAAAGATTAAACACTGTGCAAGATAGCGAAGGAAGGGAAGCACAGAGTGGAGTGATGTAATAGACAAAGACACATGAGCTGGTGGCAAGAGTGTGAGTGAAAGATACGAGGCAGGTGCAGTGATGTGAAGTGAACCAAAACAGATGGGCGTGAGGGCAAACTGAGAACAGAGATCAAACAGAAACAGAGGACTAAGAATCGAGCATGAACAGCAACTAAGAACAGAATAAAATACCATAATGAACAAGACCAGAACCAAGCATGAACATGAGAACAAAAAGTGAACCAGTAGATAACACAAGATAAATTACATAAGAACTGAATCGGAAAATAAACACTAAGACAAAACTGAACTGGAGCTGACTATGATTGAAGAATACAAGCAGATGACAAAACAAACAAAGACTAATAATTAACAGAAAACAAAACATGATACTACTGCATAACTGATAACACAAATGAGATGGACAAAATAAACAAATGGTAAACAATGGAAACACAAACTGGCTGAACAAAACCGGACAATGGCTAAAGTATAAAAGTAGCAAAGAAGCAAAGCAAAATAAAACACAATAAACCCAAGAAAAATGGCTAATAAAACAGAGCTGGGGCAGACGGTGAGTAAAAGAAGGAGGAAAAATGAGGATTGAAGCCCAGAGCCGGCCAAAATCGTGACACTTGCGACTACTAGGCACCGCCCACTCACGTACCGCTGCTACCTTGTCGGGGTAGCAGCAGTAGGAATCCTTCCTTCAGCTATAATGAACCCCAGAAACAACACGGTAAATTTGTGAAATTCACACTTCTCACCCTTGACATACAACTCATTCTGCAAGAGAGTTTATAACACGGCCCAAACATGCTCAGTGTGAGTCTCGAGGTCAGGAGAGAAGATCAAGATATCATCCGAATACACAAACACGAACTTATTCAAATATTCCCACAGAACATCGTTGACAAGGTTCTTGAAGACGGCAGGCGCATTAGTCAGCCTGAATGGTATCACCAGATATTCATAGTGACCTGTGCGAGTTTTAAATGCCGTCTTCCACTCATCACCCTGTCTAATCCTGACCAAAGGATAGGGGTTACGGAGATCCAATTTAGAAAATACTTGCCGCCCTCTAGTGACTCAAAAGCAGATGACATCAGTGGTAAGGGGTAACGGTTTTTCACTGTAATATCATACAAACCCACAAGGGAGAAGCGTCTTATCTTTCTTTTCAATGAAGGAAAACCCCACCCCTACTAATGAGAAAGCGGGCCGAATTAACCCAGTATCAAGTGACTCCTGTATGTATACTTCCATGGCGAGGCGTTCAGGAGCAGACAGAGAATACAACTTTCTCCACGGGGTACTGGCCCCAGGCAACAAATCGATGAGGCGGGAGTGACTTAGCTTTAGCCTTGCTAAATACAGCCACTAAATCATGATAGCACAAAGGAACCCCGGCCAGATCTGAATATACAGACGACAGTGGCTTAGGAATGGTTAGACACTTCCCAGAGCATGAAGAACCCCACTCAGAAATTGTACTGTTCGTTCAATTGAAATTGAGACTGTGCTGTTGCAGCCAGGGGTGCCCCAGGATTACAGAGTGAGTCATATTATCAAAAACAAAGAAACTGGTTGTTTCCACATGGTTCTCATTAATAGTGAGACGGACTGACTGAGTTCTGTGAGTAATTCGGCCGAGTTCTTGGCCATCCACCGCCCTGACCACCAGAGGTCGTGCGAGGCGACACAATCTAAGGTGCAGGGACCTGGCGAGAGAGATAACATCTAATTAGCATCAGAGCGAGAATCCACAAATGCATGCACCAATTCAACATTCTGATCAGATTCCAATTTAGCAGAAATTACATTCAGAGATCCCAGCGGAGAAATTGTACTGTGACTCACACGTACGGAGGGTCGGGACTTAGAAATCAAATGACCTGACTGTCCACAATAACAACAAAGGCCGTCATCCCATCTGCACTGTCGTTCCTCCTGAGATAAGTGTGTGCAGCCGAGCTGCATCGGTTCTTCAGTCCCAGGATGTACGGCGTTGACATCGGAGTTGTGGGCCGCGGTTAGACTCGTGTGCGATGGAAAAGTGCGCCAGGGCAGGTGATGTGACTAATGGTAAGGGCATTCTGCCAGACGATGGTCAATCCGGATTGCGAGTGCGATCCACTCGTCCAGGTCCTCCGGCAATTCGGTGGCGATAAGCTGGTCTTGAACCTCTGCTGTCAGCCCCTGGAAGAAAACATCTTGGAGCGTGACTGGAATCCACTCGCCCGTGGTGGCAAGGATACGGAATTCCACTGCGTAATCTGCCACTCAGCAAGTGCCCTGCTTGAGCCTCAACAGGGAGCGCGCCGCCTCGCGCCCCGGTGATGTGTGTTGGAATACTTGCTGGAGTACTGCGGTGAATGTTCAGAGGGAGGAACAAGATGGCAACTGACGGCTCCACTCCACAGTTGCCCACTCAGCAGCCTGGCTGGACAGGTGAGAGATCATGTATGCTATCTTTGTCTTGTCAGACAGAAACATACTGGACATAAATTCATAATGTAACTCACACTGCATGATCAATCAATCAATCAACTTTTTTCTTGTATAGCGCCAAATCACAACAAACAGTTGCCCCAAGGCGCTCCACATTGCAAGGCAAGGCCATACAATAATTATGAAACACAGTCTACGTCTAAAGCAACATAACCAAGGGATGGTCCAGGGTCACCTGATCCAGCCCTAACTATAAGCCTTAGCGAAAAGGAAAGTTTTAAGCCTAATCTTAAAAGTAGAGAGGGTATCTGTCTCCCTGATCTGAATTGGGAGCTGGTCCACAGGAGAGGAGCCTGAAAGCTGAAGGCTCTGCCTCCCATTCTACTCTTACAAACCCTAGGAACTACAAGTAAGCCCGCAGTCTGAGAGCGAAGCGCTCTAATGGGGTAATATGGTACTATGAGGTCCCTAAGATAAGATGGGACCTGATTATTCAAAACCTTATAAGTAAGAAGAAGAATTTTAAATTCTATTCTAGCATTAACAGGAAGCCAATGAAGGGGAGGCCAACACGGGTGAGATATGCTCTCTCCTGCTAGTCCCCGTCAGTACTCTAGCTGCAGCATTCTGAACCAACTGAAGGCTTTTTAGGGAACTTTTAGGACAACCTGATAATAATGAATTACAATAGTCCAGCCTAGAGGAAACAAATGCATGAATTAGTTTTTCAGCATCACTCTGAGACAAGACCTTTCTGATTTTAGAGATATTGCGTAAATGCAAAAAGGCAGTCCTACATATTTGTTTAATATGCGCTTTGAATGACATATCCTGATCAAAATAACTCCAAGATTTCTCACAGTATTACTAGAGATCAGGGAAATGCCATCCAGAGTAACGATCTGGTTAGACACCATGCTTCTAAGATTTGTGGGGCCAAGTACAATAACTTCAGTTTTATCTGAGTTTAAAAGCAGGAAATTAGAGGTCATCCATGTCTTTATGTCTGTAAGACAATCCTGCAGTTTAGCTAATTGGTGCGTATCCTCTGGCTTCATGGATAGATAAAGCTGGGTATCATCTGCGTAACAATGAAAATTTAAGCAATACCGTCTAATAATACTGCCCAAGGGAAGCATGTATAAAGTGAATAAAATTGGTCCTAGCACAGAACCTTGTGGAACTCCATAATTAACTTTAGTCTGTGAAGAAGATTCCCCAATTTACATGAACAAACTGTAATCTATTAGACAAATATGATTCAACCACCGCAGCGCAATGCCTTTAATACCTATGACATGCTCTAATCTCTGTAATAAAATTTTATGGTCAACAGTATCAAAAGCAGCACTGAGGTCCAACAGAAACAAGCACAGAGATAAGTCCACTGTCCGAAGCCATAAGAAGATCATTTTAACCTTCACTAATGCTGTTTCTGTACTATGATGAATTCTAAAACCTGACTGAAACTCTTCAAATAGACCATTCCTCTGCAGGTGATCAGTTAGCTGTTTTACAACTACCCTCTCAAGAATCTTTGAGAGAAAAGGAAGGTTGGAGATTGGCCTATAATTAGCTAAGATAGCTGGGTCAAGTGATGGCTTTTTAAGTAATGGTTTAATTACTGCCACCTTAAAGGCCTGTGGTACATAACCACTAACAAAGATAGATTGATCATATTTAAGATTGACGCATTAAATAATGGTAGGACTTCTTGAGCAGCCTGGCAGGGATGGGGTCTAATAAGCATGTTGATGGTTTGGATGAAGTAACTAATGAAAATAACTCAGACAGAACAATCGGAGAGAAAGAGTCTAACCAAATACCGGCATCACTGAAAGCAGCCAAAGATAACGATACATCTTTGGGATGGTTATGAGTAATTTTTTCTCTAATAGTCAAAATTTGTTAGCAAAGAAAGTCATGAAGTCATTACTAGTTAAAGTTAATGGAATACTCAGCTCAATAGAGCTCTGACTCTTTGTCAGCCTGGCTACAGTGCTGAAAAGAAACCTGGGGTTGTTCTTATTTTCTTCAATTAGTGATGAGTAGAAAGATGTCCTAGCTTCACGAAGGGCTTTCTTATAGAGCAACAAACTCTTTTTCCAGGCTAAGTGAAGATCTTCTAAATTAGTGAGACGCCATTTCCTCTCCAACTTACGGGTTATCTGCTTTAAGCTACGAGTTTGTGAGTTATACCACGGAGTCAGACACTTCTGATTTAAAGCTCTCTTTTTCAGAGGAGCTACAGCATCCAAAGTTGTCTTCAATGAGGATGTAAAACTATTGACAAGATACTCTAACTCCCTTACAGAGTTTAGGTAGCTACTCTGCTCTGTGTTGGTATATGACATTAGAGAACATAAAGAAGGAATCATATCCTTAAACCTAGTTACAGCGCTTTCTGAAAGACTTCTAGTGTAATGAAACTTATTCCCCACTGCAGGGTAGTCCATCAGGGGTAAATGTAAATGTTATTAAAAATGATCAGACAAAAGGGAGTTTCAGGGAATACTGTAAGTCTTCTATTTCCATACCATAAGTCAGAACAAGATCTAAATATGATTAGAGTGGTGGGTGGACTCATTTACTTTTTGAGCAAAGCCGATAGAGTCTAATAATAGATTAAATGCGTGTTGAGGCTGTCATTCTCAGCATCTGTGTGGATGTTAAAATCGCCCACTATAATTATCTTATCTGAGCTAAGCACTAAGTCAGACAAAAGGTCTGAAAATTCACAGAGAAACTCACAGTTAACCGACTCAGGGGGACGGAAGCTAATAAGCAAATAAACTGGTTTTTTGGGACCTTCCAATTTGGATGGACAAGGACTAAGATACAAGCTTTCAAAGAATTAAGCTCTGTCTAGGTTTTTGATTAATTAATAAGCTGGAATGGAAGATTGCTGCTAATCCTCCTCCTCGGCCCGTGCTACGAGCATTCTGACAGTTAGTGTGACTCGGGGGTGTTGACTCATTTAAACTAACATATTCATCCTGCTGTAACCAAGTTTCTGTTAGGCAGAATAAATCAATACGTTGATCAATTATTATATCATTTACCAACAGGGACTTAGAAGAAAGAGACCTAATGTTTAATAGACCACATTTAACTGTTTTAGTCTGTGGTGCAATTGAAGGTGCTATATTATTTTTTCTTTCTGAATTTTTATGCTTAAATAGATTTTTGCTAGTTATTGGTGGTCTGGGAGCAGGCACCGTCTCTACGGGGATGGGGTAATAGGGGGATGGCAGGGGGAGAGAAGCTGCAGAGAGGTGTATAAGACCACAGCTCTGCCTCCTGGTCCCAACGCTAGACAGTCACACGTTTGGAGGATCCCAAAAAATTGGCCAGATTTCTAGAAATGAGAGCTGCTCCCTCTAAAGTGGGATGGATGCCGTCTCTCCTAACAAGACCAGGTTTTCCCCAGAAGCTTTGCCAATTATCAATGAAGCCCACCTCATTTTTTTGGACACCACTCAGACAGCCAGCAATTCAAGGAGAACATGCGGCTAAACATGTCACTCCCCGGTCTGATTGGGGAGGGGCCCAGAGAAAACAACAGAGTCCGACATTGTTTTTGCAAAGTTACACACCGATTCAATGTTAATTTTAGTGACCTCCGATTGGAGGTCTCTAAATGAAAATAGCTAAGGTTGTGCCGCTGTATAAGACTGGGGATAGACACCACTTCACAAATTATAGACCTGTTTCTTTGCTTCCACAATTTTCCAAATTATTAGAAAAGTTATTCAATAATAGATTAGACAAATTCATAAATAAACATAATTACTTACTGATAGGTCAATATGGATTCAGAGCACATAGTTCAACATCACTTGCATTAATAGAATCAGTTGAGGAGATTACAAACGCCATAGACCACAAATTACATTCAGTTGGAATATTTATAGACCTTAAAAAGGCTTTTGATACAATCAATTCATGACATATTAATCAGTAAACTTGAACAGTATGGGATTAGGGGGTGGTGTTGCACTGGGTGAGAAGCTACTTAAGTAACAGAAAACAGTTTGTTGAAGTTGGGGGAATATACATCATCATGCTTGGACAATGCTTGTGGCGTCCCACAGGGGTCAGTATTGGGTCCAAAACTGTTTCTAATTTATATAACTGATATTGTCAATGTTTCCAAAATATTAAAATAGTATTATTTGCAGATGACACAAGCATTTTTTTGTTCAGGGGGGGATTTGCAGGAGTTATTGAGGAGGATCAGTATAGAAATGGGAAAATTGAAAATATGGTTTGACAGAAAATAAATTATCATTAAACTTAAGTAAAACAAAATACATGTTATTTGGCTATTGTAATACAGACATACAGGTTCAGTTACAAGTCGAGGGGGTAGATAATTGAAAGGGTACATGAAAATAAGTTTCTGGGGGTGATAATAGATGATAAGATAAACTGGAAAGACTCATATAAAACATATACAAGTAAACTGTCAAGAAGCATTTTCCGTTCTAAACAAAGCGAAACATATTCTGGACCACAACTCACTCCGCATTCTTTACTGCTCATCGGTTTTACCATATTACAGTACTGTGCAGAGGTATGGGGGTATACTTATAAAGGTACAACACAATCACTATCAGTAATGCAGAAAGAGCTATAAGAATTATTCATAATCTGGCTATAGGAGATCATACAAATCCACTATTTTTACAATCCAAATTATTAAAATTCACAGACTTGGGTCATTTTCAAACAGTACAAATTGTGTATAAAGCAATAAACAATTTACTTCCAGCAAATATTAAAAATATGTTTTTAACAGATCAGGGGATTACAGTCTGAGGGGGAAATTTAATTTAAAGCATCAGTGGGCTACGAACAACATTAAAAGGTTTCTGTATTCTGTCTGTGGGGTGAGGATGTGGAACAGATTGGGAGTGGGGCTCAAGCAATGTCCAAGCATGAACCAGTTCAAACAGCGGTACAAAAATATGGTTTTTTCTGGGTATAGGGAGGAGGAAGGGTAATGAGGGTTAGGGTGTTTTTTGTTGTTTGCTTCGGCTTGTAAATATATAGTATTTTGTATGTAAGTAGGTATGTGTAGGTGTATATTTATGTTTGTGTATATATACGTGTATATATGTATATGTGTATATATGTGTATGTTGATGTGTATATGTATGTGTGTGTATATATATGTATATATATATATATTGATATTGGTTTAGGTGTGTAGGAATTTATGTGTATATGTGGCAAAGGGTATTACTGGTTGTGGGGAAGAAGGGGTAGGATAAATAAGCTGATGCTTCACCCTACCCCTTTTCGGGACATGTGGGTACACAGTAGGAACTCTTTTTGTTGTTGTCTTTATGATCTATCTTGTAATTGTTGTTGTATCAAATGTTCGAAATAAACAGTTTTCATTCATTCATTCATTCATTCATTGGCGTAACCGAGTGTCATTACTGCCGACGTGAATTACAATCTTACCAAATTTACGCTTAGCCTTAGCCAGCAATTTCAAATGTCCTTCGATGTCGCCTGCTCTGGCCCCCGGAAGACAATTGACAATGGTTGCTGGTGTCGCTAACTCACATTTCTCAAACAGAGTCGCCAATAACCAGAGTTTGATCCTCGGCGAGTGTATCGTCGGAGTGGGGAAAAACGGTTAGAGATGTGAACGGGTTGACGGTGTACACGGGGCTTCTGTTTAGGGCTACGCTTCCTCCTCACAGTCACCCAGTCAGCCTGCCTTCCCGACTGCACGGGGTCTGCCAGGGGGGAACTAACGGCGGCTAAGCTACCTTGGTCCGCACCGACTACAGGGGCCTGGCTAGCTGTAGAATTTTCCACGGTGCGGAGCCGAGCCTCCAATTCGCCCCAGCCTTGGCCTCCAAAGCTACGAATAAGCTGCACTTATTACAGTACCGTTACTGCTAAAAGAGGCCGAGGAATAACTAAACATTTCACACCCAGAGCAGAAAAGTACGGGAGAGACAGGAGAAGCCGCCATGCTAAAACGGCTAAGAGCTAGTAGCTACGCTAAGCTAGCGGATTCCCAAACAGGAATCCGACACTAGACAGGCTGTGGAGCAGCACAGGTAACGCACGACAACAGTGCTAAAATAAAATAAAAATCCACTAGACAGGCTGTGGAGCAGCACAGGTAACGCACAACAACAGTGCTAAAAAATAAAATAAAATAAAAATAAAAATCCACTGGACAGGCTGTGGAGCAGCACAGGCAACGCACGACAACAGTGCTAAAACAAAATAAAAATCCACTAGACAGGCTGTGGAGCAGCACAGGTAACGCACGACAACAGTGCTAAAATAAAATAAAAATCCACTTGACAGGCTGTGGAGCAGCACAGGTAACGCACACAACAGTGCTAAAAAATAAAATAAAATAAAAATAAAAATCCACTGGACAGGCTGTGGAGCAGCACAGGTAACGCACAACAACAGTGCCTAAAAAATAAAATAAAAATAAAAAATCCACTTGGACAGGCTGTGGAGCAGCACAGGCAACGCACGACAAACAGTGCTAAAAATAAAATAAAAATAAAAATCCACTGGACAGGCTGTGGAGCAGCACAGGCAACGCACGACAACAGTGCTAAAAAATAAAATAAAAATAAAAAATCCACTAGACAGGCTGTGGAGCAGCACAGGTAACGCACAACAACAGTGCTAAAAAATAAATAAAATAAAAATAAAATCCACTGGACAGGCTGTGGAGCAGCACAGGCAACGCACGACAACAGTGCTAAAACAAAATAAAATCCACTAGACAGGCTGTGGGCAGCAGCACAGGTAACGCACGACAACAGTGCTAAAATAAAATAAAATCCACTAGACAGGCTGTGGAGCAGCACAGGTAACGCACAACAACAGTGCTAAAAAATAAAATAAAATAAAAATCCACTGGACAGGCTGTGGAGCAGCACAGGTAACGCACAACAACAGTGCCTAAAAAATAAAATAAAATAAAAATCCACTGGACAGGCTGTGGAGCAGCACAGGCAACGCATGATGAAGGGCATGATGTCACCCGTCTCTCCAGAGATCATTCGGGCGGGAAAGCTGAGTACAAAAGGCGGCAGGCGGATGTGGCGAAGGAGAGCTGGTGTTGCCCTTTGCCAGGTCCAGGCTGGCCCTGAATATCAAACTTAGACAGGAGTTGGTCAATTTGCGAACTCATGGAGGCCGTGAAGGCATCCTGTCACTGAGCTAGCTCGCCAAAGCCAGTGCTGAGAACGGCGAGCTGATCCTCTTGCTGAGCAAGCTGCCTGCTATGGTGACGTACCACTAGCTGGAAAGGCGTCAAGTCCATTGCGTCCATCGTTGGCCATATTGATCTATCATGTCTGAGTGATGAGTTAGGCTGGACGCAAATGTAGGACTCAGACAACAAGCTCTGTAAGTAAAAGCAGTTTACTGAAACAGTATATGGGGTCTGATACACAGAAAGGCAGTCCAACAAGAGTAACAATATCAAAATCATCAGAAAAAGGCGTGGTTGAGGATTGTACACACGTGAGGCAGGCAGGTTGAGAATACACAAAACAGAGCTGGAGAGAAGGCACTAGGCGCATCAATCTGGCAAAGTAATAAGGCAAAGAGAGGAGCTTAAATACACTCAGGTGATCAAGTGCTGATTGGAAGCAGGTGTGTGTGGAATGCACCAGAAAAGGGATGTGGCCAGAGAGAGGGAAACACTCACCACCAGAGCCAGCAGAGACAGACAAGAAGAAAGGGACAGACAGACCCAAACAAGAAAAACCCCAGCAAGAGAACAAACAGTAAATGAAAAACAAAACAAAGAAATAAAAGCAAACCAAACTCAAATCCTGACACCGCACAGAGAAGTGCAACTGGTCTCCAGTTCTTCAACAGAGTAAGATCCCCTTTCTTTGGCAGGAGGGACAGAACAGCACGGCAACAAGAAATGGGCAAAGGGCCCGCCGCAATGCTCTCCCGCAACTCCTTCAGAAGATCAGCACCAAGCAAGCCCCAGAACTGTACATAAAAAGCCACCAGCAGTCCATCGATCCCTGGAGCTTTCCCAGGTGCCATCTGCCACACCGCCACTGTCAGTTCATCCAGCGTGATCGGGAAGTCTAAGGCCGGTTGCTCCGAAGCTGGTGACTTCAGAAGTCCAGCCTCACAGGCCCCGTCACAGTCCACAGCGCTGTAGAGAGCCGAGTAGAAGTCCATAGCATGTCTCCACATCTCCGCAGAATCACTCATCACCTGTCCGCCAGGAAGGCGAACACAGGTCATCTCCTTCTGATTAGAGGTCCTCTTGTCCAGGTTAAAGAAGAACTGGGTGCATCCATGTCCTTGATGTTAGCAAAGTGAGCCCTCACCATCGTCCCCTTTCACCCTCTCCTGTAACAGGGCACCCAGCTCCGCCCTCTTCCCCTGTAGCAGACCACGCTGGTCAGGAGTCCCAGCTGTATGTACGAGGTTGGCCTGGATGTCCTTAATGTCCTTCTCGAGTGTTGCCATGGCTACTTTAGCCCTAGCTGTAGAATGGGAAGTGTATAAGCAAAGTGCACATCTCGGGCTGCGCGGTGCATTATGGGTACGCTAAATTTTTCGGCTACCAATCCACATTCAAAGATGGCGGAAAAGCAGAGAATCAGCGTAATCTGTTCCTGAATGAGTGTGATGTAAATCCGGTCAAGCCTGGCTGCAGACACCACCCCATCTGAAACCTGAACCCATGTGTACTGTCTGTCCTGTGGGTGTGTGATCCTCCATGTGTCCAACAAATCCACCTCATGTAAAAACCCAACCCAAGGAAACCAACTGCAATGTGGCTCCTCGACCTGAACCCTGACAAACAGAACCCGACCCTGCACAATCTCAGTGGTGGATAAACAGTGACATCAAGTCGAGGTGAAAACAAAACCGCCACTCCACTGATGTTGGAGCCATGACTTTGATAAAACTGTCCCCTCCACCACTGAGCCCAGTCCACTTCATTATCTGCGTCAGAATGAGTCTCCTGCAGGAACAACACCAGTAACCCCTTTTGTTCAAAGAGCTCAGAGACCAAAGCCCTCCTCCGGCCATCCCTGCCGCTGTTCATGTTCAAAGAGCCCACCTTCAGATACTGCATGTGGGCTGAGTGGAGACAGAACAGAGAGAAAGACAGACAGAGAAGATAGAACACCCGGTGAGACACACTCAGACTCTATTTGGTGGATTTACAACCCCTGAAACCTCGTCCCTGCTTTGACAGAGATTCCTTCCCCAAAGCAGTGATGTGTTTCCTGAGTCTGTACCTGAGTTTGTACCGCTTCTTCTCATCCAGCAGGTCCAAGCCAACAAGCCTCCTCAACACTTTAACAGATTTCACAAATTTCTCTGTGTCTGGAAAATAATCTGCAACTTTCACTGATTTACCAAATGAATCATTCAGGAAGCTGTTGATGTCCTGCAGCGTGTTCCTCTGACAGAAGGAACCGGTGGTGGACATGCTGGAGTCCAAATCATAATCCATGTTCTCATCATTAATGCTTTGACTCTGTGGGGGTTGGGGTCCACTGGCCGGTGTCTCCCCGTCAGCCGTTCACCCTGTCCAACGTTAACGGAGGACTTACCCACAACTGAAACAGTAGCGTTGACCACAGAAGGAGAGACAGAAACATCAACTGGACCAAGCCTCAGAACTGTCAGTCACCACAGGATCAGTCAACCCAGAATGTGGTTACTGACAGCCTCAGGCTCAGAGACACTCTGCTGCGGAGAAGAACGGTCTCCTCCTGCACGCTGGGCCCCTACCCTGGACCAGACACTGACACCGGGCTCTGAGCCTATGCCGAAGGCCCCGGACCCGAGGCCCCCAACACTGACGCCCCAGACACATCGTGACTGTGCAGACACGCGAGACGTTTGTGACCGACGTCCCCACATTCAAAACACTTCATGCTTCCTGAACTGGCACAAACCATGTAAAAAGAGTCTTCATGTTTGACTCTGAAGGACACGTCCAGATTCTGGGTCGGACAGTTCAGGAACATAACACCTGATGACGGAAGGACTGAACGTGGTGAAGTTTCTCGCTCTTACAGCCCAGTCCGATCGTCTTAAAACCGCTGGCAAACTTACCGAACCTCTGCAGCTCCCGACTGAGAGCCTCATTTGAAACAGACGGAGTAACCCCGGAAATAATGATTTTAGTGGACGGAGCGTAGAGATGAGAAGCCTGCAGGTAAGACTCATTCAGATAAACCCCACTTTCAACAAGCTGAGCAGAGAAACGCTCCTCCGACAGAAAAACCACCACGGCTCTGTTCATCCTGGACACAAACGTTAAGTTCTCATGTCCGACCTGTTCTCCCACAGACACAGCCGGGTCAGGGACCACCCTCACCCCGTGACAGAGAGAGAGGCCGGCGGAGACCCAGACGCTATCCGCACCAAAACCCGCCACAAAAAAACAAACAAAACCACATGCAAACCAATAACCAATAAAAAAACAACACAACACACAGAAAATTAAGAAAAAACACCACCTCACCAGCAACTCTGTCACACTCTCACCTGTGACTCTCACGTGCACCCAAACTCCCAGCATGCACCAGAGAGACAGAGAAGAGAGAACGAGACAGAGACAGACAACGAGAGAAGAAAGAGAATGAGACAGAGAGACCACGGTAGCTTAGTGGTTAGCACTGTTGCTCATGAGAACGGTTTAAATCCAAATCTCCTCTAAGGAACCCTGCCAGGACCTCCGGGGGGTGGAGTCTGCAGGGACAGGGGGGCCTTGTCACCATCTTGAAGTCTCAAGCAGCATCTCCTAGCGAAAGAGAAGAGAAACATGGTGGTGGTGTGCTCCAGTGAGAGCGGCACCTGAGCAGGATGGAGAAAGTAGAGCTCAGTCTGTGGGCGCGAGATATCCACAATGCTAAAATAGCAGAGATGTTGGTCCAATGAGAGCAGCACTCTGAGCAGGGTGTGCACCTCGCTGACTGAGCTGTCAGTCATTATGCCACGCCCCTCTCAGTTGATGCCACGCCCTCATCCTGAACATGCAGATCTGTTGGCTGCACATTTCTCAGAGAAGTCAAAGTGAGTGACGTAAATACAAGTCATCATTAGATTAGACGTTTCATCAGCTGGCAGGTGCGTAGAAATATGGTTTTGTTCCGGGTCACCACAGCAGACAGAGTCACATCAGCACTGATATTTGGCACAAGTTTTACATCGGATGCCATTCTGACACAGCTCCAGTGTCACCTGGAGAAACTCAGCCCCCGGTGACCCAAAGATGTCTCTCATCCAAGTACTAACCAGGATCCACCCTGCTGCTTCTGAGACCTAATGGGATCAGACTAACTCCGCCCATCCGGAAAGTATTCACAGCACATCACTGTTTCCACATTTATCTTATAGCCTTATTCCAAATGGAATAAATTAATTTTTTCCCCCTCAAAATTCTACTCACAACACCCCATAATGACAACGTGAAAAAAGTTTGACATTTTGCCAGTTAATAAAATAAGAAACTAAGAAATCAAAGGACCATAAGTATTCACAGCCTTTGTTCAATACTTTGTTGATGCACCTTTGGCAGCAATTCCAGCCTCAATCTTCTTGAATATGATACCACAAGCTTGGTGCACCTATCTTCGGGCAGTTTGGTCCATTCCTCTTTGCAGCACCTCTCAAGCTCCACCAGGTTGGATGGGGAGTGTCAGTGCACAGACATTTCAGATCTCTCCAGAGATGTTCAGTCAGATTCAGGTCTGGGCTCTGGCTGGGTCACTCAAGGGACATTCACAGAGTTGTCTTGAAGCCACTCCTTCCTTGAATTTGTTTCTCCTGGTCTGAGAGTCCTTCAGGTGCCTTTTGTCAAACTCCAGTGGGCTGCCATGTGCCTTTTACTAAGGAGTGACTTCCGTGATTGGTGGATTGCTGCAGAGATGGTTGTCCTTCTGGAAGGTTCTCCTCTCTCCACAGAGGAATGTTGGAGCTCTGACAGAGTGACCGATCGCTCAGTTTAGACAGGCAGCCAGCTCTAGGAAGAGTCCTGGTGGATCTGAACTTCTTCCATTTACAGATGATGGAGGCCACTGTGCTCATTGGGACCTTCAAAGCAGCAGAAAACGTTTTTGGACCCTTCCCGAGATTTGTGCCTCCAGACAATCCTGTCTCTGAGGTCTACAGACAATTCCTTTGACTTCCTGTTTGGTTGTGCTCTGACTGTCAACTGTGGGACCTTATATGTAGGCAGGTGTGTGTCTTTCCAAATCATGTCCAGTCAACTGAATTACCCCAGGTGGACTCCAATTAAGCTGTAGAAACATCTCAAGGATGATCAGTGGAAACAGGAGGCACCTGAGCTCAATTTTGAGCTTCATGGCAAAGGATGTGAATACTTGTGTACAAAAAAACAAAAACAAAAAACTTAATTTCACATCGTCATTATAGGGTGTTGTGTGTAGTGAGGGAAGTAACATAACAAAATGTAAAAAGTTAAGTCAATACTTTCTGGAACTAAAACAGCAGGTCACATGAGCGGTGATTTCCCAAACCACCACCACTACTACCACCACCCACCCACCCACCCGAAACATCACCAATCTTCTTCTTTGTCTTTCAGCTGTTCCCATTAGGGGTCGCCACAGCAGATCAATCGTTTCCATCTCACCCTGTCCTCTGTATCTTCCTCTGTCACACCAGCCACCTGCATGTCGTCTCTCAGCACATCCATGAAACCTCCTCTTTGGTCTCCCTCTTCTCCTCCTGCCTGGTGGCTCCATCCTCAGCATCCTTCTCCCTATATCCCTGGGTCCCTCCTCTGCACATGTCCAAACCATCTCAATCTCGCCTCTCTGACTTTGTCTCCAACCGTCCCACCTGAGCTGTCCCCTCTGATATGTTCATTCCTAATCTGTCCATTCTTGTCACTCCCAAAGAGAATCTCAACATCTTCAGCTCTGCCACCTCCAGCTCTGCCTCCTGTCTTTTTGTTAGTGCCACTGTCTCTAAACCATACAACATAGCTGGTCTCACTACTGTTTTGTAAACTTTCCCCTTCACTCTTGCTGATATTCTTCTGTCACAAATCACTCCTGCCACCTTTCTCCACCCACTCCACCCTGTCTGCACTCTCTTCTTCACCTCTCTACCACACTCTCCATTACTTTGAACAGTTGACCCCAATATTTAAACTCATCTACTTTCACTTCTACTCCTTGTAACTGCACTATTCCACTGGGCTCCCTCTCATTCACACACATGTACTCAGTCTTCTACTGACTTTCATTCCCCTTCTCTCCAAGCATATTTCCACTTCTCCAGACTAGACTCAACTTGCTCTGTACTCTCACTACAGATCACAATGTCATCTGCAAACATCATAGTCCATGGGGACTCCTGTCTGATCTCATCTGTCAACCTGTCCATCACCACTGCAAACAAGAAAGGACTCAGAGCTGATCCTTAGTGTAATCCCACCTCCACCCTTGAATGAGTCTGTCATTCCGACTGCGCATCTCACCGCTGTCACACTATTCTTGTACATGTCCTGCACTAACCCTAACATACTTCTGTGCCACTCCAGACTTCCTCATACAATGCCACCAACTCTTCTCTTGGCACCCTATCATAAGCTTTTTCTAAGTCCACAAACACACAATGTAACTCTTTCTGTCCTTCTCTGTACTTTTCCCAACAGTATTCTTAGAGCAAACATTGCATCTGTAGTGTTCTTCTCGGCATGAACCATATGGCTGCTCACAGATCTTCACCTGTTTTCTAAGCCTAGCTTCTACTACTCTTTCCCATAACGTCATGCTGTGGCTGATCAGCTTTATGCCTCTGTAGTTACTGCAGCTCTGCACATCACCCTTGTTCTTGAAAATAGGAACCAGCACACTTCGTCTCCACTCCTCAGGCATCCTCTCACTTTCCAAGATTTTATTAAACAATCTGGTTAGAAAACTCTACGGCCATCTCTCCTAGACATTTCCATGCCTCCATTGGAATGTCATCTGGACCAACTGCCTTTCCACTCTTCATCCTCTTCATAGCAGCCCTCAATTCTTCCTTGCTAATCTCTTTTACTTCCTGATTTACTCTCACCACATCATCCAGCCTTTTCTCTCGCTCATTTTCTTTATTCATCAACTCTTCAAAATATTCCCTCCACCTTCTCAGCACACACTCCTCACTTGTCAGCACATTACCATGTGCATCTTTACCACCCTAACCTGCTGCACATCCTTTCCAGCTCTGTCCCTTTGTCTGGCCAATCGGTACAAGTCCTTTTCTCCTTCCTTACTATTCAACTTCTTGTACAGCTCTCAATATGCCTTTTCCTTTGCTTTTGCCACTTCTCTTCTCGCCTTACGCTGCATCTCCTTGTACTCCTGTCTACTTTCTTCATCTCTCCGACTATCCCAAAACTTTTTCGCCAACCTCTTTCTCCTTATGCTTTCCTGGACCTCTTCATTCCACCACCAAGTCTCCTGTCTTCCTTCCATTGTCCAGATGTCATACCCAGTACTGCCCTAGCTGTCTCCCTCACCACATCTGCAGTACTTTCCAGTTGTCCAAAATTGCTTCCCCTCCAACTAGTGCTTCTCTCACCTGCTCGCTAAATTTCACACAACAGTCTTCCTCCTTCAGCTTCCATCACCAATGAAACAGACAAAATCTTAATATTTTATGGCCATAAAAACTGGTGTAGATTTGGGAACTCTGTTTGCTGACAATATTCCAAATCTGAAGGATGATCAGTGGAACAGGAGGCATCTGAGCTCGATGTTCAGCTTCATGGCAAAGGCTGTGTGAATTATAACTTTGTGGGGAGTTTTTTGTGGGTGAATTGATTGAAATTGAATCTGAATTGAAAAGTGGAGGTCTCCGTGCGTTTGTTGATCGGGGGTTTGTGTACAGGCTTCACCAGCACCCCACAGGAGACAAGTCGGCACCAAAAAAAACCACTTTGACGGCATCACCCTGTCAAAGAGCCTAAATGTTACACTGATGCAGATATAATAGAGAGCTTTCTTACCAATACGCTCAAACTCTCCCAAAGCATGTGTCCTGAAAGACAGGAGAGCCCCTTGCTCCTCCTGTCACGTCCTCACAGCAGGTGAGACAGTCAGAGTGGGGAACACGTACTCACATTCATCATCCCACTGGTCAGACAGAGTACAGTTCTCACCAAACACTCTGTGGGGCCCTGGCAGGGAAGCACAAGCCTCCTCCTCCACCCTGAGCAGCAACCTGGAGGACCAAACTCCCGCCGACTTCCGCCAACCTCACAACAGACGTGCGCAGTAGATTGCCCAATTCGCTGTGGGCTGGATGCAGTGCGCCTTGAGATGTGAGGGCGCGACAAGTATAATGATGAACAGACACATGCTGTTTGTAAACACAAGACACGAAAACACCATTGTGTTGGGAGCGAGAGGAGCCGCTGTGTGTGCACGCGCCGCCATCTTGAATTGTATATACATGGAATGTAGGGTGAATACAATGGAGCTGGGTAACCAAAGCTGAACATAAACAGGATAGATGACTTTAGATACGGGGAAGGGGCAAACCTGGTGGGCTTCATAGATAATTGGCAAAGCTTCTGGGGAAAACCTGGTCTTGTTAGGAGAGACGGCATCCATCCCACTTTGGATGGAGCAGCTCTCATTTCTAGAAATCTGGCTAATTTTCTTAAATCCTCCAAACCGTGACTATCCAGGGTTGGGACCAGGAAGCAGAGTTGTAGTCTTACACACCTCTCTGCAGCTTCTCTCCCCCTGCCATCCCCTCATTACCCCATCCCCGTAGAGACGGTGCCTGCTCCCAGACTACCAATAACCAGCAAAAATCTATTTAAGCATAAAAATTCAAAAAGAAAAAATATATAGCACCTTCAACTGCACCACAGACTAAAACAGTTAAATGTGGTCTATTAAACATTAGGTCTCTCTCTTCTAAGTCCCTGTTGGTAAATGATATAATAATTGATCAACATATTGATTTATTCTGCCTAACAGAAACCTGGTTACAGCAGGATGAATATGTTAGTTTAAATGAGTCAACACCCCCGAGTCACACTAACTGTCAGAATGCTCGTAGCACGGGCCGGGGCGGTGGATTAGCAGCAATCTTCCATTCCAGCTTATTAATTAATCAAAAACCCAGACAGAGCTTTAATTCATTTGAAAGCTTGTCTCTTAGTCTTGTCCATCCAAATTGGAAGTCCCCAAAACCAGTTTTATTTGTTATTATCTATCGTCCACCTGGTCGTTACTGTGAGTTTCTCTGTGAATTTTCAGACCTTTTGTCTGACTTAGTGCTTAGCTCAGATAAGATAATTATAGTGGGCGATTTTAACATCCACACAGATGCTGAGAATGACAGCCTCAACACTGCATTTAATCTATTATTAGACTCTATTGGCTTTGCTCAAAAGTAAATGAGTCCACCCACCACTTTAATCATATCTTAGATCTTGTTCTGACTTATGGTATGGAAATAGAAGACTTAACAGTATTCCCTGAAAACTCCCTTCTGTCTGATCATTTTTTAATAACATTTACATTTACTCTGATGGACTACCCAGCAGTAGGGAATAAGTTTCATTACACTAGAAGTCTTTCAGAAAGCGCTGTAACTAGGTTTAAGGATATGATTCCTTCTTTATGTTCTCTAATGCCATATAACAACACAGTGCAGAGTAGCTACCTAAACTCTGTAAGGGAGATAGAGTATCTCGTCAATAGTTTACATCCTCATTGAAGACAACTTTGGATGCTGTAGCTCCTCTGAAAAAGAGAGCTTTAAATCAGAAGTGTCTGACTCCATGGTATAACTCTCAAACTCGTAGCTTAAAGCAGATAACCCGTAAGTTGGAGAGGAAATGGCGTCTCACTAGTTTAGAAGATCTTCACTTAGCCTGGAAAAAGAGTCTGTTGCTCTATAAAAAAGCCCTCCGTAAAGCTAGGACATCTTTCTACTCATCACTAATTGAAGAAAATAAGAACAACCCCAGGTTTCTTTTCAGCACTGTAGCCAGGCTGACAAAGAGTCAGAGCTCTATTGAGCTGAGTATTCCATTATCTTTAACTAGTAATGAGTTCATGACTTTCTTGCTAACAAAATTTTAACTATTAGAGAAAAAATTACTTATAACCATCCCAAAGACGTATCGTTATCTTTGGCTGCTTTCAGTGATGCCGGTATTTGGTTAGACTCTTTCTCTCCGATTGTTCTGTCTGAGTTATTTTCATTAGTTACTTCATCCAAACCATCAACATGTTTATTAGACCCCATTCCTACCAGGCTGCTCAAGGGAAGCCCTACCATTATTTAATGCTTCGATCTTAATATGATCAATCTATCTTTGTTAGTTGGCTATGTACCACAGGCTTTTAAGGTGGCAGTAATTAAACCATTACTTAAAAAGCCATCACTTGACCCAGCTATCTTAGCTAATTATAGGCCAATCTCCAACCTTCCTTTTCTCTCAAAAATTCTTGAAAGGGTAGTTGTAAAACAGCTAACTGATCATCTGCAGAGGAATGGTCTATTTGAAGAGTTTCAGTCAGGTTTTAGAATTCATCATAGTACAGAAACAGCATTAGTGAAGGTTACAAATGATCTTCTTATGGCCTCGGACAGTGGACTCATCTCTGTGCTTGTTCTGTTAGACCTCAGTGCTGCTTTTGATACTGTTGACCATAAAATTTATTACAGAGATAGAGCATGCCATAGGTATTAAAGGCACTGCGCTGCGGTGGTTTGAATCATATTTGTCTAATAGATTACAATTTGTTCATGTAAATGGGGAATCTTCTTCACAGACTAAAGTTAATTATGGAGTTCCACAAGGTTCTGTGCTAGGACCAATTTTATTCACTTTATATATGCTTCCCTTAGGCAGTATTATTAGACGGTATTGCTTAAATTTTCATTGTTACGCAGATGATACCCAGCTTTATCTATCCATGAAGCCAGAGGACACACACCAATTAGCTAAACTGCAGGATTGTCTTACAGACATAAAGACATGGATGACCTCTAATTTCCTGCTTTTAAACTCAGATAAAACTGAAGTTATTGTTCTTGGCCCCACAAATCTTAGAAACATGGTGTCTAACCAGATCCTTACTCTGGATGGCATTACCCTGACCTCTAGTAATACTGTGAGAAATCTTGGAGTCATTTTTGATCAGGATATGTCATTCAAAGCGCATATTAAACAAATATGTAGGACTGCTTTTTTGCATTTACGCAATATCTCTAAAATTAGAAAGGTCTTGTCTCAGAGTGATGCTGAAAAACTAATTCATGCATTTATTTCCTCTAGGCTGGACTATTGTAATTCATTATTATCAGGTTGTCCTAAAAGTTCCCTAAAAAGCCTTCAGTTAATTCAAAATGCTGCAGCTAGAGTGCTGACGGGGACTAGAAGGAGAGAGCATATCTCACCCATATTGGCCTCTCTTCATTGGCTTCCTGTTAATTCTAGAATAGAATTTAAAATTCTTCTTCTTACTTATAAGGTTTTGAATAATCAGGTCCCATCTTATCTTAGGGACCTCGTAGTACCATATCACCCAATAGAGCGCTTCGCTCTCAGACTGCAGGCTTACTTGTAGTTCCTAGGGTTTGTAAGAGTAGAATGGGAGGCAGAGCCTTCAGCTTTCAGGCTCCTCTCCTGTGGAACCAGCTCCCAATTCAGATCAGGGAGACAGACACCCTCTCTACTTTTAAGATTAGGCTTAAAACTTTCCTTTTTGCTAAAGCTTATAGTTAGGGCTGGATCAGGTGACCCTGAACCATCCCTTAGTTATGCTGCTATAGACGTAGACTGCTGGGGGGTTCCCATGATGCACTGTTTCTTTCTCTTTTTGCTCTGTATGCACCACTCTGCATTTAATCATTAGTGATCGATCTCTGCTCCCCTCCACAGCATGTCTTTTTCCTGGTTCTCTCCCTCAGCCCCAACCAGTCCCAGCAGAAGACTGCCCCTCCCTGAGCCTGGTTCTGCTGGAGGTTTCTTCCTGTTAAAAGGGAGTTTTTCCTTCCCACTGTAGCCAAGTGCTTGCTCACAGGGGGTCGTTTTGACCGTTGGGGTTTACATCATTATTGTATGGCCTTGCCTTACAATATAAAGCGCCTTGGGGCAACTGTTTGTTGTGATTTGGCGCTATATAAAAAAAAAAATTGATTGATTGATTGACTTGGGAGCCAACTTGCGCGGAACCCCACGGAGAGTTAAATGGCGAGTAGACATAATATCCTAAGACCATTTTCCAATTCTTGATTAAAGCATTCTGTCTGACCGTTAGCCTGGGGATGGTACCCAGACATTAGACTGGAGGTGGTCCCAAGGAGATGGCAGAATTCCCTCCAAAATCAAGAAACAAACTGTGGACCCCGGTCGGAGACAATGTCCTGTGGGAAACTATGGAGACGGAAAACATCTGTCAGCATAATTTCAGCTAGCTCTTTGGCGGATGGCAATTTAGACAGAGGTACAAAGTGGCACGTTTTGGACAATCTATCAACGTGAAAAAGGAAATCACTTCACACATCCTTTGGTGACAGGTACATAAGAGAGGGCACATAGGCTGCTGAACTCAGTTATACATGCCAATAACTGCTGGTAATCTCATTCACATAAAATCCTTAGAAGATTGCCTTGCAGCAGTGAGAAGTTGGATGTCTAGAAACTTCCTACTTTTAAACTCTGATAAGACTGAAATGATGGTTCTTGGTCCAGTGAGACATCGGCATCAATTTGACCAGTTAACACTCAGCCTCGGCTTGTGTGTCATACATCACACTGACAAAGTGAGGAACCTTGGGGTTTTTGATCCTTTGTTGTCCTTTGGCCTCCACATTAGAAATATTACTAGGACTGCTTTCTTCCACCTGCGAAATATAGCAAAGATTCGTCCCATCCTGTCTATGGCTGATGCCGAGACCCTGATCTATGCATTTATCTCTTCTAGATTGGACCTACTGCAATGTTCTATTTCTGGTTCACCACAGTCCAGCATTAGGGCTCTCCAATTGGTTCAAATGCTGCTGGCCAGACTTTTGACACGAAGCAGAAAGTTCGACCACATTACACCCATTTTGGTATCCCTTCACTGGCTTCCTGTCCCAGTGAGATCAGATTTTAAGGTTCTGCTACTAATCTATAAAATTATTCATGGACTGGCACCTCCCTACCTAGCTGACCTAATTAAACCTTACGTACCGGCCCGGGCTTTACGTTCTCAGGGTGCAGGACTACTTGTGTCCCTGAGGTGAATAAGAAGTCTGCGGGTCACAGAGCTTTCTCTTATCGTGCCCCTGTTCTGTGGAATGATCTCCCTGTGTCAACAAAACAGTCAGATTCCTGTGGAGACTTTCAAGTCCAGACTTAAGATGCACTTATTTTCCCTTTCATATGGCTAGCATACTGGTACAGTGTTGTTTTAACGCTTTTTACCTCTTTTAATTTATGTTATTAGTAATTGGAGCGGGCCGCGGCCTTAACTTTACCTAAATTCTGGGTCTTGTAGTGAAGTTTAGGGCTAGTGGCTGGCGATCACCTTAGTATTTCTGTTTTCTTGTTGTTTAATGCTGGCAGATTGTACAGTATTTTTTTGTCTTTCTGATGCCTGATTCTGTTTTTTCTCTCTGTTTAAGGTGCAGCTCCATCCAGAGATAGGGGTTGTAGTCTGTGGTGGCGATCCTCCTGTCATGTGCGCCAATAGCATTTCTTGTATATTCATCCGTGAATTGCTCTGTTAATTGTTCTGTAATTTATGTTTGTAGCATGGCCCAAGCAGAGGGTCACCCCTTTGAGTCTGGTCTGCTTGAGGTTTCTTCCTCAGAGGGAGTTTTTCCTTACCACTGTTGCTCTGGGGTTGGTAAGGTTAGACCTTACCTGTGTGAAGCTCTTTGAGGCAACTATGTTGTGATTGGCGCTATATGAATAAAAATAAATTGAATTGAAATTGAAATTGAACAAGAAAACAAAAAAACTCTCGCACACTGCTTCACTTGCAACACAAAGGTGAATTTAATCAGCAACATTTTGGCCATTGGCCATCATTATTATTTATTCCATTATTTGCCTGATGATGGCCACTGGCCGAAATGTTTGCTTGATTAAATTCACCTTTGTGTTGCAAGTGAGGCAGTGTGTGAGAGTTTTTTATTTATTGGACAATCTATCAACAACAGTCAGGATTACTGTGCGTCCTTTGGAAGAAGGAAGTCCAGTGACGAAATCCAGGGAAATATGAGTCCAAGGCTGTCTAGGAAATCAACAGAGGCAACATTGAACAGGAGGGTGAGTTGAGGATTTGTGCATGGCACAAATCTGACAGGCACTAACAAATTCAGTAACGTCCCTTAATCATACGTGGCCACCACAACCGATGGTGAAGAACAAACAAGGTCTTTTTATACCCGGATGGCAGGAGAATCGACTACTATAGTCCCACTCGATAACTTCCCCCCTAAGGGGGCCAGAACAAACAATCTATTAGCAGGACAGTCAGTCAGAATGGCTTCTTCCCAAGCACAGCCCCTCACGTGAGACTCTATTTCCCAGGTAATAGCCGAAACAAAACATGTGGATGGCAAAATATTACCTGGATCAGCTGGTGTATATTGGGGTCATCATACTGCCTAGACAACACATCTGGTTTTCCATTCTTCGACCTGGGCCAGTAAGTGATTACAAAATTGAACCGACTGAAAAATATAGCCCAACGAGCCTGACGGCCTTCAATCGTTTAGCGGAATGTAAGTAAGGCCAATTCTTATGATCTGTATAAACTAAGAACAACATCTGTGCCCCCTCGAGCCAGTGTCACCAATCCTCCCAAGGGCCATCTTGACCGCTAGCAGTTCCTGGTCGCCGATCGCTGTAATTGCACTCCGCAGCAGACAATTTGCGGGACAGAAAGGCCCATGGATGTAACCGTCTGTCTGCTGGACACATCTGGGACAGGATAGCTCTCAAACCAATATTCGAAGCATCGACCTCCACCACAACTGCCTTGCGGGGTCAGGAAGGAGTAGGCACGGGGGCTTTGGTAAACCATTGCTTTAGGACCCTAAAGGCCTCGTCACATTCCAGAGTCCACTTGAGCGGAGAACTGAAATTTTGGATGAATTTTCGATAGAAATTAGCAAAGCCCAAAAAATCTGTGAACATCCTTACTGTTAGGAACGGGCGGGAGCCCGTCACCCGGGGCGGCTGGACCCGCAATACAGACTCCCAGACTTGACTTAGGTGAAAGAGAAACGTGGTCGTTATTTCAGGCAAAGGTTTCGGCACACATTGGGTCAGTCAGCGTGGCAGAGGTACCAACAGATCAGGCTGAGGCGGCAGTCAAAAAACAAGCAGGGGGTCAGAGGCACGAGCAAACACCGACATCTGGATGAGGCAAAAGGCAAGGGTCGAGGTAACAGAGCAAAGTTCAGTACACAGCAAGACAAAAACGGACTGTGATGGTCGCTGGAAAAGTGTACAAAGACAACAATCTGGCAGTGAGCTGTGAGACTGTGGAGGCTTCAATAACAGTGGTGTAAACGAAGTGCATGTGCAGACTGATTAGGTAACAAGGTGCATATGTGTGGAGGGAATGATTCTAGAAAGGGGGTGTGGCTAGTGGACAAAGATTAAACACTGTGCAAGATAGCGAAGGAAGGGAAGCACAGAGTGGAGTGATGTAATAGACAAAGACACATGGAGCTGGTGGCAAGAGTGTGAGTGAAAGATACTAGGCAGGTGCAGTGATGTGAAGTGAACCAAAACAGATGGGCGTGAGGGCAAACTGAGAACAGAGATCAAACAGAAACAGAGTGACTAAGAATCGAGCATGAACAGCAACTAAGACAGAATAAAATACCATAATGAACAAGACCAGAACCAAGCATGAACATGAGAACAAAAAGTGAACCAGTAGATAACACAAGATAAATTACATAAGAACTGAATCGGAAAATAAACACTAAGACAAAACTGAACTGGAGCTGACTATGATTGAAGAATACAAGCAGATGACAAAACAAACAAAGACTAATAATTAACAGAAAACAAACATGATACTACTGCATAACTGATAACACAAATGAGATGGACAAAATAAACAAATGGTAAACAATGGAAACACAAACTGGCTGAACAAAACCGGACAATGGCTAAAGTATAAAAGTAGCAAAGAAGCAAAGCAAAATAAAACACAATAAACCCAAGAAAAATGGCTAATAAAACAGAGCTGGGGCAGACGGTGAGTAAAAGAAGGAGGAAAAAATGAGGATTGAAGCCCAGAGCCGGCCAAAATCGTGACACTTGCGACTACTAGGCACCGCCCACTCACGTACCGCTGCTACCTTGTCGGGGTAGCAGCAGTAGGAATCCTTCCTTCAGCTATAATGAACCCCAGAAACAACACGGTAAATTTGTGAAATTCACACTTCTCACCCTTGACATACAACTCATTCTGCAAGAGAGTTTATAACACGGCCCCAAACATGCTCAGTGTGAGTCTCGAGGTCAGGAGAGAAGATCAAGATATCATCCGAATACACAAACACGAACTTATTCAAATATTCCCACAGAACATCGTTGACAAGGTTCTTGAAGACGGCAGGCGCATTAGTCAGCCTGAATGGTATCACCAGATATTCATAGTGACCTGTGCGAGTTTTAAATGCCGTCTTCCACTCATCACCCTGTCTAATCCTGACCAAAGGATAGGGGTTACGGAGATCCAATTTAGAAAATACTTGCCGCCCTCTAGTGACTCAAAAGCAGATGACATCAGTGGTAAGGGGTAACGGTTTTTTCACTGTAATATCATACAAACCCACAAGGGAGAAGCGTCTTATCTTTCTTTTCAATGAAGGAAAACCCCACCCCTACTAATGAGAAAGCGGGCCGAATTAACCCAGTATCAAGTGACTCCTGTATGTATACTTCCATGGCGAGGCGTTCAGGAGCAGACAGAGAATACAACTTTCTCCACGGGGTACTGGCCCCAGGCAACAAATCGATGAGGCGGGAGTGACTTAGCTTTAGCCTTGCTAAATACAGCCACTAAATCATGATAGCACAAAGGAACCCCGGCCAGATCTGAATATACAGACGACAGTGGCTTAGGAATGGTTAGACACTTCCCAGAGCATGAAGAACCCCACTCAGAATTGTACTGTTCGTTCAATTGAAATTGAGACTGTGCTGTTGCAGCCAGGGGTGCCCCAGGATTACAGAGTGAGTCATATTATCAAAAACAAAGAAAACTGGTTGTTTCCACATGGTTTCTCATTAATAGTGAGACGGACTGACTGAGTTCTGTGAGTAATTCGGGCCGAGTTCTTGGCCATCCACCGCCCTGACCACCAGAGGTCGTGCGAGGCGACACAATCTAAGGTGCAGGGACCTGGCGAGAGAGATAACATCTAATTAGCAATCAGAGCGAGAATCCACAAATGCATGCACCAATTCAACATTCTGATCAGATTCCAATTTAGCAGAAATTACATTCAGAGATCCCAGCGGAGAAATTGTACTGTGACTCACACGTACGGAGGGTCGGGACTTAGAAATCAAATGACCTGACCTGTCCACAATAACAACAAAGGCCGTCATCCCATCTGCACTGTCTTTCCTCCTGAGATAAGTGTGTGCAGCCGAGCTGCATCGGTTCTTCAGTCCCAGGATGTACGGCGTTGACATCGGAGTTGTGGGCCGCGGTTAGACTCGTGTGCGATGGAAAAGTGCGCCAGGGCAGGTGATGTGACTAATGGTAAGGGCATTCTGCCAGACGATGGTCAATCCGGATTGCGAGTGCGATCCACTCGTCCAGGTCCTCCGGCAATTCGGTGGCGATAAGCTGGTCTTGAACCTCTGCTGTCAGCCCCTGGAAGAAAACATCTTGGAGCGTGACTGGAATCCACTCGCCCGTGGTGGCAAGGATACGGAATTCCACTGCGTAATCTGCCACTCAGCAAGTGCCCTGCTTGAGCCTCAACAGGGAGCGCGCCGCCTCGCGCCCCGGTGATGTGTGTTGGAATACTTGCTGGAGTACTGCGGTGAATGTTCAGAGGGAGGAACAAGATGGCAACTGACGGCTCCACTCCACAGTTGCCCACTCAGCAGCCTGGCTGGACAGGTGAGAGATCATGTATGCTATCTTTGTCTTGTCAGACAGAAACATACTGGACATAAATTCATAATGTAACTCACACTGCATGATCAATCAATCAATCAACTTTTTTCTTGTATAGCGCCAAATCACAACAAACAGTTGCCCCAAGGCGCTCCACATTGCAAGGCAAGGCCATACAATAATTATGAAACACAGTCTACGTCTAAAGCAACATAACCAAGGGATGGTCCAGGGTCACCTGATCCAGCCCTAACTATAAGCCTTAGCGAAAAGGAAAGTTTTAAGCCTAATCTTAAAAGTAGAGAGGGTATCTGTCTCCCTGATCTGAATTGGGAGCTGGTTCCACAGGAGAGGAGCCTGAAAGCTGAAGGCTCTGCCTCCCATTCTACTCTTACAAACCCTAGGAACTACAAGTAAGCCCGCAGTCTGAGAGCGAAGCGCTCTAATGGGGTAATATGGTACTATGAGGTCCCTAAGATAAGATGGGACCTGATTATTCAAAACCTTATAAGTAAGAAGAAGAATTTTAAATTCTATTCTAGCATTAACAGGAAGCCAATGAAGGGAGGCCAACACGGGTGAGATATGCTCTCTCCTGCTAGTCCCCGTCAGTACTCTAGCTGCAGCATTCTGAACCAACTGAAGGCTTTTTAGGGAACTTTTAGGACAACCTGATAATAATGAATTACAATAGTCCAGCCTAGAGGAAACAAATGCATGAATTAGTTTTTCAGCATCACTCTGAGACAAGACCTTTCTGATTTTAGAGATATTGCGTAAATGCAAAAAGGCAGTCCTACATATTTGTTTAATATGCGCTTTGAATGACATATCCTGATCAAAAATAACTCCAAGATTTCTCACAGTATTACTAGAGATCAGGGAAATGCCATCCAGAGTAACGATCTGGTTAGACACCATGCTTCTAAGATTTGTGGGGCCAAGTACAATAACTTCAGTTTTATCTGAGTTTAAAAGCAGGAAATTAGAGGTCATCCATGTCTTTATGTCTGTAAGACAATCCTGCAGTTTAGCTAATTGGTGCGTATCCTCTGGCTTCATGGATAGATAAAGCTGGGTATCATCTGCGTAACAATGAAAATTTAAGCAATACCGTCTAATAATACTGCCCAAGGGAAGCATGTATAAAGTGAATAAAATTGGTCCTAGCACAGAACCTTGTGGAACTCCATAATTAACTTTAGTCTGTGAAGAAGATTCCCCATTTACATGAACAAACTGTAATCTATTAGACAAATATGATTCAAACCACCGCAGCGCAATGCCTTTAATACCTATGACATGCTCTAATCTCTGTAATAAAATTTTATGGTCAACAGTATCAAAAGCAGCACTGAGGTCCAACAGAACAAGCACAGAGATAAGTCCACTGTCCGAAGCCATAAGAAGATCATTTGTAACCTTCACTAATGCTGTTTCTGTACTATGATGAATTCTAAAACCTGACTGAAACTCTTCAAATAGACCATTCCTCTGCAGGTGATCAGTTAGCTGTTTTACAACTACCCTCTCAAGAATCTTTGAGAGAAAAGGAAGGTTGGAGATTGGCCTATAATTAGCTAAGATAGCTGGGTCAAGTGATGGCTTTTTAAGTAATGGTTTAATTACTGCCACCTTAAAGGCCTGTGGTACATAACCAACTAACAAAGATAGATTGATCATATTTAAGATTGAAGCATTAAATAATGGTAGGACTTCCTTGAGCAGCCTGGCAGGAATGGGGTCTAATAAGCATGTTGATGGTTTGGATGAAGTAACTATGAAAATAACTCAGACAGAACAATCGGAGAGAAAGAGTCTAACCAAATACCGGCATCACTGAAAGCAGCCAAAGATAACGATACATCTTTGGGATGGTTATGAGTAATTTTTTCTCTAATAGTCAAAATTTTGTTAGCAAAGAAAGTCATGAAGTCATTACTAGTTAAAGTTAATGGAATACTCAGCTCAATAGAGCTCTGACTCTTTGTCAGCCTGGCTACAGTGCTGAAAAGAAACCTGGGGTTGTTCTTATTTTCTTCAATTAGTGATGAGTAGAAAGATGTCCTAGCTTCACGAAGGGCTTTCTTATAGAGCAACAAACTCTTTTTCCAGGCTAAGTGAAGATCTTCTAAATTAGTGAGACGCCATTTCCTCTCCAACTTACGGGTTATCTGCTTTAAGCTACGAGTTTGTGAGTTATACCACGGAGTCAGACACTTCTGATTTAAAGCTCTCTTTTTCAGAGGAGCTACAGCATCCAAAGTTGTCTTCAATGAGGATGTAAAACTATTGACAAGATACTCTAACTCCCTTACAGAGTTTAGGTAGCTACTCTGCTCTGTGTTGGTATATGACATTAGAGAACATAAAGAAGGAATCATATCCTTAAACCTAGTTACAGCGCTTTCTGAAAGACTTCTAGTGTAATGAAACTTATTCCCCACTGCAGGGTAGTCCATCAGGGTAAATGTAAATGTTATTAAAAATGATCAGACAAAAGGGAGTTTTCAGGGAATACTGTTAAGTCTTCTATTTCCATACCATAAGTCAGAACAAGATCTAAAATATGATTAAAGTGGTGGGTGGACTCATTTACTTTTTGAGCAAAGCCGATAGAGTCTAATAATAGATTAAATGCAGTGTTGAGGCTGTCATTCTCAGCATCTGTGTGGATGTTAAAATCGCCCACTATAATTATCTTATCTGAGCTAAGCACTAAGTCAGACAAAAGGTCTGAAAATTCACAGAGAAACTCACAGTAACGACCAGGTGGACGATAGATAATAACAAATAAAACTGGTTTTTGGGACTTCCAATTTGGATGGACAAGACTAAGATACAAGCTTTCAAATGAATTAAAGCTCTGTCTAGGTTTTTGATTAATTAATAAGCTGGAATGGAAGATTGCTGCTAATCCTCCTCCTCGGCCCGTGCTACGAGCATTCTGACAGTTAGTGTGACTCGGGGGTGTTGACTCATTTAAACTAACATATTCATCCTGCTGTAACCAAGTTTCTGTTAGGCAGAATAAATCAATACGTTGATCAATTATTATATCATTTACCAACAGGGACTTAGAAGAAAGAGACCTAATGTTTAATAGACCACATTTAACTGTTTTAGTCTGTGGTGCAATTGAAGGTGCTATATTATTTTTTCTTTCTGAATTTTTATGCTTAAATAGATTTTTGCTAGTTATTGGTGGTCTGGGAGCAGGCACCGTCTCTACGGGGATGGGGTAATAGGGGGATGGCAGGGGGAGAGAAGCTGCAGAGAGGTGTATAAGACCACAGCTCTGCCTCCTGGTCCCAACGCTAGACAGTCACAGTTTGGAGGATCCCAAAAAATTGGCCAGATTTCTAGAAATGAGAGCTGCTCCCTCTAAAGTGGGATGGATGCCGTCTCTCCTAACAAGACCAGGTTTTCCCCAGAAGCTTTGCCAATTATCAATGAAGCCCACCTCATTTTTTGGACACCACTCAGACAGCCAGCAATTCAAGGAGAACATGCGGCTAAACATGTCACTCCCGGTCTGATTGGGGAGGGGCCCAGAGAAAACAACAGAGTCCGACATTGTTTTTGCAAAGTTACACACCGATTCAATGTTAATTTTAGTGACCTCCGATTGGAGGTCACTAAAATGAAAATAGCTAAGGTTGTGCCGCTGTATAAGACTGGGGATAGACACCACTTCACAAATTATAGACCTGTTTCTTTGCTTCCACAATTTTCCAAATTATTAGAAAAGTTATTCAATAATAGATTAGACAAATTCATAAATAAACATAAATTACTTACTGATAGTCAATATGGATTCAGAGCACATAGTTCAACATCACTTGCATTAATAGAATCAGTTGAGGAGATTACAAACGCCATAGACCACAAATTACATTCAGTTGGAATATTTATAGACCTTAAAAAGGCTTTTGATACAATCAATCATGACATATTAATCAGTAAACTTGAACAGTATGGGATTAGGGGGTTGGTGTTGCACTGGGTGAGAAGCTACTTAAGTAACAGAAAACAGTTTGTGAAGTTGGGGGAATATACATCATCATGCTTGGACAATGCTTGTGGCGTCCCACAGGGGTCAGTATTGGGTCCAAAACTGTTTCTAATTTATATAAATGATATTGTCAATGTTTCCAAAATATTAAAATTAGTATTATTTGCAGATGACACAAGCATTTTTTGTTCAGGGGGGGATTTGCAGGAGTTATTGAGGAGGATCAGTATAGAAATGGGAAAATTGAAAATATGGTTTGACAGAAATAAATTATCATTAAACTTAAGTAAAACAAAATACATGTTATTTGGCTATTGTAATACAGACATACAGGTTCAGTTACAAGTCGAGGGGGTAGATATTGAAAGGGTACATGAAAATAAGTTTCTGGGGGTGATAATAGATGATAAGATAAACTGGAAGACTCATATAAAACATATACAAAGTAAACTGTCAAGAAGCATTTCAGTTCTAAACAAAGCGAAACATATTCTGGACCACAACTCACTCCGCATTCTTTACTGCTCACTGGTTTTACCATATTTACAGTACTGTGCAGAGGTATGGGGTAATACTTATAAAGGTACAACACAATCACTATCAGTAATGCAGAAAAGAGCTATAAGAATTATTCATAATACTGGCTATAGAGATCATACAAATCCACTATTTTTACAATCCAAATTATTAAAATTCACAGACTTGGTTCATTTTCAAACAGTACAAATTGTGTATAAAGCAATAAACAATTTACTTCCAGCAAATATTAAAAATATGTTTTTTAACAGATCAGGGGATTACAGTCTGAGGGGGAAATTTAATTTAAAGCATCAGTGGGCACGAACAACATTAAAAGGTTTCTGTATTTCTGTCTGTGGGGTGAGGATGTGGAACAGATTGGGAGTGGGGCTCAAGCAATGTCCAAGCATGAACCAGTTCAAACAGCGGTACAAAAATATGGTTTTTTCTGGGTATAGGGAGGAGGAAGGGTAATGAGGGTTAGGGTGTTTTTGTTGTTTGCTTCGGCTTGTAAATATATAGTATTTTGTATGTAAGTAGGTATGTGTAGGTGTATATTTATGTTTGTGTATATACGTGTATATATGTATATGTGTATATATGTGTATGTTGATGTGTATATGTATGTGTGTGTATATATATGTATATATATATATATTGATATTGGTTTAGGTGTGTAGGAATTTATGTGTATATGTGGCAAAGGGTATTACTGGTTGTGGGGAAGAAGGGGTAGGGATAAATAAGCTGATGCTTCACCCTACCCCTTTTCGGACATGTTGGGTACACAGTAGGAACTTTTTTGTTGTTGTCTTTACTGATCTATCTTGTAATTGTTGTTGTATCAAATGTTCGAAATAAACAGTTTTCATTCATTCATTCATTCATTCATTGGCGTAACCGAGTGTCATTACTGCCGACGTGAATTACAATCTTACCAAATTTACGCTTAGCCTTAGCCAGCAATTTCAAATGTCCTTCGATGTCGCCTGCTCTGGCCCCCGGAAGACAATTGACAATGGTTGCTGGTGTCGCTAACTTCACATTTCTCAAAACAGAGTCGCCAATAACCAGAGTTTGATCCTCGGCGAGTGTATCGTCGAGTGGGGAAAAACGGTTAGAGATGTGAACGGGTTGACGGTGTACACGGGGCTTCTGTTTAGGGCTACGCTTCCTCCTCACAGTCACCCAGTCAGCCTGCCTTCCCGACTGCACGGGGTCTGCCAGGGGGGAACTAACGGCGGCTAAGCTACCTTGGTCCGCACCGACTACAGGGGCCTGGCTAGCTGTAGAATTTTCCACGGTGCGGAGCCGAGCCTCCAATTCGCCCAGCCTGGCCTCCAAAGCTACGAATAAGCTGCACTTATTACATGTACCGTTACTGCTAAAAGAGGCCGAGGAATAACTAAACATTTCACACCCAGAGCAGAAAAGTACGGGAGAGACAGGAGAAGCCGCCATGCTAAAACGGCTAAGAGCTAGTAGCTACGCTAAGCTAGCGGATTCCCAAACAGGGAATCCGACACTAGACAGGCTGTGGAGCAGCACAGGTAACGCACGACAACAGTGCTAAAATAAAATAAAAATCCACTAGACAGGCTGTGGAGCAGCACAGGTAACGCACAACAACAGTGCTAAAAAATAAAATAAAATAAAAATAAAAATCCACTGGACAGGCTGTGGAGCAGCACAGGCAACGCACGACAACAGTGCTAAAACAAAATAAAAATCCACTAGACAGGCTGTGGAGCAGCACAGGTAACGCACGACAACAGTGCTAAAATAAAATAAAAATCCACTAGACAGGCTGTGGAGCAGCACAGGTAACGCACAACAACAGTGCTAAAAAATAAAATAAAATAAAAATAAAAATCCACTGGACAGGCTGTGGAGCAGCACAGGTAACGCACAACAACAGTGCTAAAAAATAAAATAAAAATAAAAATCCACTGGACAGGCTGTGGAGCAGCACAGGCAACGCACGACAACAGTGCTAAAAAATAAAATAAAAATAAAAATCCACTGGACAGGCTGTGGAGCAGCACAGGCAACGCACGACAACAGTGCTAAAAAATAAAATAAAAATAAAAATCCACTAGACAGGCTGTGGAGCAGCACAGGTAACGCACAACAACAGTGCTAAAAAATAAAATAAAATAAAAATAAAAATCCACTGGACAGGCTGTGGAGCAGCACAGGCAACGCACGACAACAGTGCTAAAACAAAATAAAAATCCACTAGACAGGCTGTGGAGCAGCACAGGTAACGCACGACAACAGTGCTAAAATAAAATAAAAATCCACTAGACAGGCTGTGGAGCAGCACAGGTAACGCACAACAACAGTGCTAAAAAATAAAATAAAAATAAAAATCCACTGGACAGGCTGTGGAGCAGCACAGGTAACGCACAACAACAGTGCTAAAAAATAAAATAAAATAAAAATCCACTGGACAGGCTGTGGAGCAGCACAGGCAACGCATGATGAAGGGCATGATGTCACCCGTCTCTCCAGAGAATCATTCCGGGCGGGAAAGCTGAGTACAAAAGGCGGCAGGCGGATGTGGCGAAGGAGAGCTGGTGTTGCCCTTTGCCAGGTCCAGGCTGGCCTGAATATCAAACTTAGACAGGAGTTGGTCAATTTGCGAACTCATGGAGGCCGTGAAGGCATCCTGTCACTGAGCTAGCTCGCCAAAGCCAGTGCTGAGAACGGCGAGCTGATCCTCTTGCTGAGCAAGCTGCCTGCTATGGTGACGTACCACTAGCTGGAAAGGCGTCAAGTCCATTGCGTCCATCGTTGGCCATATTGATCTATCATGTCTGAGTGATGAGTTAGGCTGGACGCAAATGTAGGACTCAGACAACAAGCTCTGTAAGTAAAAGCAGTTTACTGAAACAGTATATGGGGTCTGATACACAGAAAGGCAGTCCAACAAGAGTAACAATATCAAAATCATCAGAAAAAGGCGTGGTTGAGGATTGTAACACACGTGAGGCAGGCAGGTTGAGAATACACAAAACAGAGCTGGAGAGAAGGCACTAGGCGCATCAATCTGGCAAAGTAATAAGGCAAAGAGAGGAGCTTAAATACACTCAGGTGATCAAGTGCTGATTGGAAGCAGGTGTGTGTGGAATGCACCAGAAAAGGGATGTGGCCAGAGAGAGGGAAACACTCACCACCAAGAGCCAGCAGAGACAGACAAGAGAGAAAGGGACAGACAGACCCAAACAAGAAAAACCCCAGCAAGAGAACAAACAGAAAGTAAATGAAAAACAAAACAAAGAAATAAAAGCAAACCAAACTCAAATCCTGACACCGCACAGAGAAGTGCAACTGGTCTCCAGTTCTTCAACAGAGTAAGATCCCCTTTCTTTGGCAGGAGGGACAGAACAGCACGGCAACAAGAAATGGGCAAAGGGCCCGCCGCAATGCTCTCCCGCAACTCCTTCAGAAGATCAGCACCAAGCAAGCCCCAGAACTGTACATAAAAAGCCACCAGCAGTCCATCGATCCCTGGAGCTTTCCCAGGTGCCATCTGCCACACCGCCACTGTCAGTTCATCCAGCGTGATCGGGAAGTCTAAGGCCGGTTGCTCCGAAGCTGGTGACTTCAGAAGTCCAGCCTCACAGGCCCCGTCACAGTCCACAGCGCTGTAGAGAGCCGAGTAGAAGTCCATAGCATGTCTCCACATCTCCGCAGAATCACTCATCACCTGTCCGCCAGGAAGGCGAACACAGGTCATCTCCTTCTGATTAGAGGTCCTCTTGTCCAGGTTAAAGAAGAAGGAACTGGGTGCATCCATGTCCTTGATGTTAGCAAAGTGAGCCCTCACCATCGTCCCCTTTCACCCTCTCCTGTAACAGGGCACCCAGCTCCGCCCTCTTCCCCTGTAGCAGACCACGCTGGTCAGGAGTCCCAGCTGTATGTACGAGGTTGGCCTGGATGTCCTTAATGTCCTTCTCGAGTGTTGCCATGGCTACTTTAGCCCTAGCTGTAGAATGGGAAGTGTATAAGCAAAGTGCACATCTCGGGCTGCGCGGTGCATTATGGGTACGCTAAATTTTTCGGCTACCAATCCACATTCAAAGATGGCGGAAAAGCAGAGAATCAGCGTAATCTGTTCCTGAATGAGTGTGATGTAAATCCGGTCAAGCCTGGCTGCAGACACCACCCCATCTGAAACCTGAACCCATGTGTACTGTCTGTCCTGTGGGTGTGTGATCCTCCATGTGTCCAACAAATCCACCTCATGTAAAAACCCAACCAGCAAGGAAACCAACTGCAAATGTGGCTCCTCGACCTGAACCCTGACAAACAGAACCCGACCCTGCACAATCTCAGTGGTGGATAAAACAGTGACATCAAGTCGAGGTGAAAACAAAACCGCCACTCCAGTACTGATGTTGGAGCCATGACTTTGATAAAACTGTCCCCTCCACCACTGAGCCCAGTCCACTTCATTATCTGCGTCAGAATGAGTCTCCTGCAGGAACAACACCAGTAACCCCTTTTGTTCAAAGAGCTCAGAGACCAAAGCCCTCCTCCGGCCATCCCTGCCGCTGTTCATGTTCAAAGAGCCCACCTTCAGATACTGCATGTGGGCTGAGTGGAGACAGAACAGAGAGAAAGACAGACAGAGAAGATAGAACACCCGGTGAGACACACTCAGACTCTATTTGGTGGATTTACAACCCCTGAAACCTCGTCCCTGCTTTGACAGAGATTCCTTCCCCAAAGCAGTGATGTGTTTCCTGAGTCTGTACCTGAGTTTGTACCGCTTCTTCTCATCCAGCAGGTCCAAGCCAACAAGCCTCCTCAACACTTTAACAGATTTCACAAATTTCTCTGTGTCTGGAAAATAATCTGCAACTTTCACTGATTTACCAAATGAATCATTCAGGAAGCTGTTGATGTCCTGCAGCGTGTTCCTCTGACAGAAGGAACCGGTGGTGGACATGCTGGAGTCCAAATCATAATCCATGTTCTCATCATTAATGCTTTGACTCTGTGGGGGTTGGGGTCCACTGGCCCGGTGTCTCCCCGTCAGCCCGTTCACCCTGTCCAACGTTAACGGAGGACTTACCCACAACTGAAACAGTAGCGTTGACCACAGAAGGAGAGACAGAAACATCAACTGGACCAACCTCAGAACTGTCAGTCACCACAGGATCAGTCAACCCAGAATGTTGGTTACTGACAGCCTCAGGCTCAGAGACACTCTGCTGCGGAGAAACGGTCTCCTCCTGCACGCTGGGCCCCTACCCTGGACCAGACACTGACACCGGGGCTCTGAGCCTATGCCGAAGGCCCCGGACCCGAGGCCCCCAACACTGACGCCCCAGACACATCGTGACTGTGCAGACACGCGAGACGTTTGTGACCGACGTCCCCACATTCAAAACACTTCATGCTTCCTGAACTGGCACAAACCATGTAAAAAGAGTCTTCATGTTTGACTCTGAAGGACACGTCCAGATTCTGGGTCGGACAGTTCAGGAACATAAACACCTGATGACGGAAGGACTGAACGTGGTGAAGTTTCTCGCTCTTACAGCCCAGTCCGATCGTCTTAAAACCGCTGGCAAACTTACCGAACCTCTGCAGCTCCCGACTGAGAGCCTCATTTGAAACAGACGGAGTAACCCCGGAAATAATGATTTTAGTGGACGGAGCGTAGAGATGAGAAGCCTGCAGGTAAGACTCATTCAGATAAACCCCACTTTCAACAAGCTGAGCAGAGAAACGCTCCTCCGACAGAAAAACCACCACGGCTCTGTTCATCCTGGACACAAACGTTAAGTTCTCATGTCCGACCTGTTCTCCCACAGACACAGCCGGGTCAGGGACCACCCTCACCCCGTGACAGAGAGAGAGGGCCGGCGGAGACCCAGACGCTATCCGCACCAAAACCCGCCACAAAAAAACAAACAAAACCACATGCAAACCAATAACCAATAAAAAACAACCAACAAACAAACTGAAAATTAAGAAAAAAAACACCACCTCCCCTGAACTGCGTCACACTCTCACCTGTGACTCTCACATGCGCCCAAACTCCCAGCATGCACCAAAGAGAGAGAGAGAGAGAGAGAACGAGACAGAGACAGACAACGAGAGAGAGAAAGAGAATGAGACAGAGAGACCACGGTAGCTTAGTGGTTAGCACTGTTGCTCATGAGAACGGTTTAAATCCAAATCTCCTCTAAGGAACCCTGCCAGGACCTCCGGGGGGTGGAGTCTGCAGGGACAGGGGGGCCTTGTCACCATCTTGAAGTCTCAAGCAGCATCTCCTAGCAACCAATACAATGTCCTTTCAGCCCAGAGATGAGGCCGTCCAAGTGTCAGTGAAAAAGCTGAGAGCTGGAAAACACCAGCCGACACTTCAGCCGAATCTGGAACCAAGACCGGAACAAGATCCAAGGAAGAGCAGAGAGAGGGGGAAAAAAAGGTCAAATCAAATCTGCATTTGGTGTATGTGGTTGAAGCATGTTCTCAGTGGAACTGCTTGAAGACATCAGGAGGTTATTTCACACACACACACACACACACATATAAATATATATATATATATATATATATATATATATATATATATATATATATATATATATATATTTATTTATTTATTTATTCAGGGCTGGATCCAGAGTGAAAATCTGACATGTATTTTTGCCCAATGATAAAATAAAAATCGTACACGTCTTGTTATTCAATAATCTTCATTCTTTTATTTGTGTGCAACATACACTGTCACACTTCTTTTAATATATTTATTATACTTCATGGACCATAGTGAACACTTCTTATTTGTATAAATATGATGTCCTAAAAAAAACACTATAACAAAAACTGACTGTAAACAGGATCAAATTTATTGCCAAAATCTTTCAATTATACCTGAATCTATATACGATTTTTTTTTCAATTGATAAAATCAATAAAAATATGACTGCATATATTCTTAATAATAATATATTGAGATACAGACAGTTCACAGAAGACATTTTCCATTGATACAATCAAAATTAGAAACAGTCCAGCAGGTAACAATATTCATCAAGTCCATGACTAAATATAGTAAAACAAATACATCACAATTGTGATATTTGTACAATTGTGATGTATTTGTTTTACTATATTTAGATTTTGTTGTGATTTGGCACTTTACAAGCCGATTAAATTGAAACTGAACATTTTATTGAGTCTTAAAGTAAATAAATATGAAATTGGTCGCTGGATCCTTAAACTTTGGACATAATAAACTCTACATGGTGGATCCTTGATCTCTGGACATAAATAGGAAAAAACAAAATCTGTAGTTTTTGTCAAAAGCATTTCCTTTCAGACATTATTGGCATGAATGTCTTTCCATACATCTGAGCTGAGCTCTTACAGCTGCTGTGCTGCACGTCAGGATGTAAATTGTAAAGAAATACAGCATGTTTCATTTTGGGAGGAAATAAACGTTTTAGTCGATTGTAGTTTCTTGTCTGTATTACAACGTTTGGAAAGAGGTTTCATTTTATTTAAAGCGGCAATTCGTTTTGAAGTTATTAATTCCGACCGGACTCTTGACTCGGCAGAGAGCCGCAAGGTGTTTCGAGCTGTGTGAACGGAACGGAGGACGATTCTTGTTTCTTGACTGCAACAAGACAGGAGTCCCAGTTAGTGACTTTAATCCACACAAAAGTGACTCATGATATTTTAATGGCTTTGAGAGGAGTTAAGAAGCGGACTTACTGCTGCTGAAGAGCAGCGAATCAAAGAGCCACGAGCCACTGAATTGAAGCATTGCTTCAGTGGTTCACGGCTTCTAAGTGGAGTCGCACCGCAGAAATGGTTGATTACAGAGCCGCTGCAGACCAAACCCTGAATATCCGACTTTATTTGTACATCCATATGACTCTGAAACTCTGAAAAATCTGTATAATTTACGGACTATAGGTTGACATGAAAACCAAAGCTGTGTTCACCGTGGGGACACGTTCGGCATAATTTGGGATTACTCAAGATTTTTTTTTTTACCGATGAAGAACGATGCGTAAAAAAATTGGACTGATGCAACTGCATCAGTCCATATATATAGTTAGCATAGCTTGTTATGTTAAGCGAATGCTAGCCTCATTTGTTGGTTGGCTGGAGTTTGTTGTTGCAGAAAGCTTTGTTTTAAGCCCCTTTGACACTGCTTCGAGTTGCTTCCTGTGGCGTCATGACGATGCAGGAATGCGTCAGGTGCGAGCAGCAGGGGGCAGAGAGGAGGTGAGGACGCAGCCTGCAGGTCCTCTGCACAGAGGAATCAGAGTGCACAGTTTGGCTGCAGACTGTGCACTCTGATTTTTCTACTAGTTTATACGAGGTCTGTTAGAAAAGTATCCTTCCTTTTTTTTTTTCAAAAACCTGATGGATTTGAATCACGTGTGCTTGCATGAGCCAACCTTGAACCTTCGTGCGCATGCGTGATTTTTTTTCACGCCTGTCGATTGCGTCATTTGCTGGCAAGCAGCCTTTGTGTGAGGTCGTGTGTAGTGCTCTCGATGGATTTTCAATGCAAGGAAAATGACGGAACAACTGGGCGATAGCCAGGTGGAAACCATTCGGATGATTGAGACGGCTTTCGGTGGCTTTTCAGTTGTGTGACTATCTGAGAAATTGTGGAAGAGGTGGGCATCATTTTTTGGACTCCAGCATGTCCTGTGAGACTTCAACACGGAGGTGCTTTTGCGCCGCCGTCAGCAGCAGCATGAATTTCGCTGCAACTCTTTTCATGGCCAAATCTTCTGTCACAGTGGAATGTGCCGAAAAAGTGCTGATGTCCACCGCAATTTCTCAGATAGTCACATGACGGTCCCACATCACCACAGCGTTCACTTTGGAAATGATCTGGTCATTTCAACATGTTGATGGCCAACCGGAGCGCGGCTCGCTCTCCACCGTTGTGTAGATGTCTTTAAACGGTTCCTTAATCTGTGTGATGCCCAGAGGATCGTCACCGAAAGCTGTCTGAATAATCCGAATGGTTTCCACCTGGCTGTCACCCAGTTTCTGGTAAAATTTGATGCAGTCGCGCTGCTCCAGTTGTTCCACCATTTTCCTTGCAAGGAAAATCTGCCAAGAGCACAACACACGACCTCACACAAATGCTGCTTGCCAGCAAATGATGCAATTGACAGGCGTGAAAAAAATCACGCATGCCTACGAAGGTTCAAGGTTGGCTCATGCAAACACACGTGATTCAAATCCATCAGGTTTTTGCAAAAAAAAAAAAAAAGGTCGGACACAGACCTCGTATGTGCTCTTGTGCTGAGCTGCAGGTCTGTGCTCTGAGTTCTGTTATAGTTTGTCTTTCTTCCTTTGACCACGAGCTGCGTGCATCCGTGAGTAAATGTGGAGATGTCTGGAGTTATGCTTGATGTGGACATGTCCTGTGTCTCTGCCAATCGGTCTGTGAACAGGACTTTTTTGTCCGTTATTTAATACAGTAATGAAAGAGTTTGTTGGGAGAGTGAGGAACTGCCTGCAGCCAGCCAGTATATATTTTTTCTTTTAATTGTTCACATGTGCGTGTGCGAACAAATCGTCCGTGAGTGAACTGGAGATGTCCGGACTTTTTACTGGATGTGGACATGTCCTGTCTCTGGCAATCAGTCTGTGAGCAGGATGTTTATGGACTTTATTTAAACACAGTTGTGAGAGAATTTAAGAGCGAGGAGCTGCAGCTCTTTGCATGTGTAGTTTTACTACATTATATACATCTGTGGCCCACTCTTGGGCCGACTGTGCTGGAAATTATTAATCTTTCTTTAACTTCTGGATCTGTTCCTAAATGTTGCAAATCTGCAGTGATTAAACCATTACTTAAGAAATCTAATCTTGACCCTAGTGTATTGAAAAACTATCAGCCAATATCAAATCTATCATTTTGCTCTAAAATTCTGGAAAAGTGGTTTCATGGCAGCTCGTGGACTATCTTACTGAGAATAATCTCTTTGAACCACTGCAGTCTGCTTTTAGAAAATATCATTCCACAGAGACGGCTCTCACTAAAGTGGTGAATGATCTTCTGCTTACAGTGGATTCAGACATCACTATGGTTCTGGTGCTGTTAGATCTCAGTGCTGCGTTTGATACCATGGATCATCATATTCTACTTGATAGGCTGGAAAATCATTTTGGGATTACTGGGAGTGCCCTTGAATGGTTGACGTCATACTTGACCAGTCATTCTCACTGTGTTTTGTACAGTAACACTACCTCTAATCATAGTGACAGGAAATTTGGGGTTCCACAGGAGTCCATCTTAGGCCCCCTGCTTTTCTCCCTTTATATAGCACCCCTTGGGCACATATTGCAGTGTTTTGGGATTACCTTTCACTGCTATGCTGATGATACTCAGTTATACTGCTGGTAATGTCGTTCACATAAAATCCTTAGAAGATTACCTTGCATCAGTGAGAAGCTGGATGTCTGGAAACTTCCTACTTTTAAACTATGATAAGACTGAAATGATGGTTCTTGGTCCAGTGAGACATCGGCATCAACTTGACCAGTGAACGCTCAGCCTAGGCTCGTGTGTCATACATCACACCGACAAAGTGAGGAATCATGGGGTAATTTTTGATACTACATTGTCCTTTGACCTCCACATTAGAAATATTATGATTACTGCTTTCTTCCACCTGTGAAATATAGCGAAGATTCGTCCCATCCTGTCTATGGCTGATGCTGAGACCCTGTTCCGTGTGTTTATCTCTTCTCGATTGGACTATTGCAGTGGTCTATTTTCTGGTTTACCGCAGTCCAGCATTAGGGCTCTACAATTGGTTCAAAATGCTGCTGCCAGATTTTTGACACGAAGCAGAAAGTTCGACCACATTACACCTGTTTTGGCATTTCTTCACTGGCTTCCTGTCCCAGAGAGATCAGATTTTAAGGTTCTGTTACTAGTCTATAAAGTTTTTTATGGACTGGCACCTCCCTACCTAGCTGACCTAATTAAACCCTACGTACCGGCCCGGGCTCTGAGTTGTCAGGGTGCAGGACTACTTTGTGTCGCTAGGGTGAAAGAAGTCTGCGGGTCACAGAGCTTCCTCTTATCGTGCCCCTGTTCTGTGGAATGATCTCCCTGCGTCAATAAAACAGTTAGATTCTGTGGAGACTTTCAAGTCCAGACTTTTCCCATTTGGCATAGTATACAGTTTTATGCTTTTTATTCTTTTAATTCATTTTATTAGTAAACAGAGCGGGCCGTGGCCTCAACTTTATGTAAATTCTGTGTCTTTTAGTGAAGCTTAGGGCTAGTGGCTATGAATTGTTCTGTAATTTATGTTTGTGTCATGGCCCAAGCAGAGGGTCACCCCTTTGAGTCTGGTCTGCTTGAGGTTTATTCCTCAGAGGGAGTTTTTTCTTACCACTGTTGCTCTGGGGGTTGGTAAGGTTAGACCATACTTGTGTGAAGCGCTTTGAGGCAACTCTGTTGTGATTTGGCGCTATATAAATGAAAATAAATTGAAATTGAAATTGTGTACACGGTATAAAAACAATCCTGTGTGATTTATACTTCGGGAAAAATGGAACATGGCAGGAATCATAAATTGGCGTCAGGTAACGTTGTATTGTGAGGGTGTGGCTTCCAGTCACATTGAGTACTGTTGCTTTGCCCTGACTTGTGTTGAAACCACTTCCTTTCTGCGTCCTGTGCTTGACGCAAAAAAAATAAACGTTTAATTTTTGGTGTCCAATTCACTTCGTCCTTTGCACCCGTCACGGTGTTCTGGCATTGAGCTACATTGTCAGGTTGCATCCACGTGACGTCATCATGATGCTGCATGACACAACTCGAAGTGGGCTTGAAGTGAAAGGGGCTTAAGCATTGGGCTTGAGACCAGAAGATCCTCAGTTCAAATCCCAGCCTGACTGGAAAATCACTAAGGGCCCTTTGGCAAGGTCTTTAATCACCTCTTGATCCCGGTGTGTAGGGAGCGCCTTGCATGGCAGCAGCCTGACATCGGGGTGAATGTGAGGCATTATTCGTAAAGCACTTTGAGCATCTGATGCAGATGGAAAAGGGCAATATAAATGCAGTCTCTTTACCATTTATTTTCATGTCTATAAGTTAGAGTAACTAATTTCAGATAATTACAGTCCAATGTCTGGGCAGACAGCATACTTGTTAGCACTAGCTGAGCTTTGTTAGCATATGATGATTTTCGCACTCGGTTCAGGTGGAAGAATACATACGAAGGCTGGTTCCTGGATGTGGACTCTGGTCTGCAGTACCTGTTACTGACTGTAAATTGGTTTTCTGCCCTCATCAGCCTCATTGACGTCTTCTACACCTTTCCCCAAACTGAAACATAGTATGTCAGTGATCAGAGGCTCCATTACCCACAAAGTTAAAGCAGAGTTACCAGCAGAAGTTAAACATTTACCTGTTACCAGAGGATTCCATACAGCTTCTTCTATCAGGGTGCTGACATCACATACAACCTGACAGCCCACTCAGGAGCAAGACATCAGTCACAGTGACATTGTTTTCCACAGTGGTAGGATGGAACAGTTTGAGGTCACATAAATGGTGAGGAACTGTGACCTCACCAGAAGGATGTGTCGGTCTAGACTGCTTATCTGGGATCGGGTCGCGGGGGCAAGAGCTCTAGCAGGGGACCCCAGACTTCCCTTTCCCACCACTGACTGGGGGATCCCGAGGCTTTCCCAGGCCAGTGTGGAACATAATCTCTCCACCTAGTAGATGAACGTGCCTGGACCACCTTCCTAGGGAGGCACCCTTAGATGCCCAAACCACCTCAGCTGGCAACTTTCAAAGCGAAGGAGCAGCGGCTCTTCTCCAAGCTCCCCATGGATGACCAAACGTCTCACCTTATCTCTGTAAGGGAGACACCAGCCACCCTCCTAAGGAAGTCCATTTTGGCCAATTGAACCCGTGATCTAGTTCTCTCGGTCATGACCCAACCCTCATAACCATAGGTGAGAGTAGGAACGAAGATTGACCAGTAGATTGAGAGCTTCACCTTTTGGCTCTGATTCAAGGATTCAAGGATTCAAAAGAATTTTATTGTCATATGCACATAGGAACATGTTCCCTGCACAATGAATTGTGTCTACTGCATTTAACCCATCCTAATTGCCAGTTCGGAGCAGAGGTCGCCTTTAGGCGCCCAGCTCCAGATGTACATCCCTGCCTAGGTCAACAGCAGGGCTGAGCAAACCATGACCGGCCTCATGACAACAGATGACATACACATAACACACAACACACATGTACCGGCCCGGTACATGAACACATATAAAAAGCACACACAGGGTAAAACTAGGGAGAGAAAAACCTTCATAGCTGCTGCATTAAACCACACAGCAGCAATGCAGGAAAAAAAAAAACCATCAGCACAAAAAAAACAATGATCACACACACAGACGAGAGACGACAAGACGACGACCGAGATTTGAAAAGTCCAGTTATCAGACAGAACACTCCGGAGGCAGCCTTTAGGCGCCATCAATGGCCTTGTTTGTCCATCCTGGAGGGAAAAGGGGCCCAGCCCTGAACAGTCCACTGTCCACAGTCAACGTCAGAACTGGAGAAGGCAAGGGCGGGGGGAGACCAGGGAGCGAGGCTTAAGTGTTGTTCTTCTTCAGGAGGTTTTTATCACAGTAGCCTTGAAGTGCAGCTGTGTTTTGGGAAGCCGAATGAATATCCAGATTAGCAGACGCCTGAAAGATTCCACAGTCTGAAACAGAGTGGCTTTCAATACATCTGAATATAGGAGAGGAGATGTAGTCATTACTGACGATCAAAGCGGTTTTCCAGTGCAGCCATCCTCCCGGGGATGGTTTCCAACGTGCGGTTAACACCCGCTGACTGAGCTGACACTGCCCTTCCAATCGAATCAATCGTGTGGGGCAGCCTGGATGGGCCAATTACTGTAGATTCCACCTTCTTAATTTTCTGGTAAACCAGCGCTATGCCTGCTCCACACTGCAAATTGTGTCTAACTGGTGAAAACTGCTTCAGGTTTTTGCCAAAAGAGTTGTTTGATTCAGGAAATGAGTTCAGGCTGCTGAGAATTTGGTTCAGGGAGTTTAGTGTTTTAGCAAAAACTACCTACCTAACCCATCCACCCCCAAGTGGTGACATTGCTGCATTACAGGTAGTACAGAGTAAAACTAAACATGTAAATAAACACACAGATAACAGTGGAGATCATAACTTATATTTCACTGCTACATCTGTCTGTTTGTAGTATTTTGTTACAAACTCCTGGAATAATATGGCTCATTGGACAGGGAAACATCCTAACGGATCACGTAAGACTGAAGCGGAGACACTGTCTTTAGCTTTGTCTGTTAGCACCACTTAATACATGATTCCTGAGAAAAGAAAAAAAAAACACTTTTAATGTTCACACCGATGAAGCACCGCCCAGCCCCCAAAATAGGGTGTTAATAAACACCCGTATATCAGGTCTGGTTGATGGGTGTGCTAGGACGCAAATGCTATATATGCACCCAGGTGATGAGGTGCACATAGAGAGTAGGTGTGCATGGAATGCACCAGAATGAAGGAGTGGCCAGAGAGAGGGAGAGGCCCACCACCAAGAGTCAGGAGAGACAGACAAGAGAGGCAGAGACTGAAATACCCACGCAGAAAGAACCCAACAAGAGAATACACACAGGAAAGCAACCAACATAAACCAAACAGAACATGAAATGAAAACCAGACAAAGCTCACATCTTGACATCGTACCCAGGTTAGCCTGTTAGCTTAGCTGTTCAGACTCAAAGACAGGCTTCTTTTGTCACACACTGAGCTGCCCACGCTCCACCTCTTTATCCATTCATGGCTTCATCACCATAGTCAGTGCTGCCAATGCGGCGACGCTCAGATACGGGCATCATATTGGTAGGTTTCTATAGAAAACCTACAAACACGTTTGTCCAGGATGGATCCAGTCTGTGGTTATTGTCAGTCTGGTGGACTTGTCTACAGGCGTCCTGGTCCTTGTTCCAAAGTCTTACATGATTTCAGTGACTTCATTTCTGATTTGGTGACTCATGCTGCCAAGATCTTAATTGTTGGAGACTTTAATGTTCATGTTAATAAGCCTTCAGATCCCCTTGGCAAAGAGGATGTTGTGGAAATGTTTGGATTTTGTCAGTTCATCCAGGGATGGACTCACTGCAGCGGGTTTGGTCCCGGCTCACCTGTTTTACTGTGCACCTTCTGGGCATCACTTCAGTTCCTGCACCGTGGCTAAATTCACTGCTGATTACCTGAGATTCTGGAGTGTCTTTCTGAAGACAGTCCCTCAGTGGACAGTCTCACCTGTCTCCTGAATACAGCAGCACTCACTAATCTGTTGGATTCAAATGCTTCACTTCATGTCAGATCTCATCACCCCAAGTTGCAAAACTTTATTTGAATGAAAATCTACGATATCCCAAGTGTCCATGTCGGAGTCCGGAGCATAAATGGTGAAGCTCTAAATTTGAGGTTTTTCATTTTGCCTGATATGATGGCATCCTGGAGTACAAACACTGTTTGCTGTTTACTGCCCAACATTTCTTTGACTACTTTGTTGAAAAAATAGACAAAATTAGTTCAGAAACATCCCAGCAAACTTTATTTAGTTGAAGGTTCTTCTGTTTGCTGCTCGACAGGTGACACAGAAGACTGGAACTCTTTTGGGGGTTTTTACGGTGTTTGGTGGTTTCCCTCACTTGTCTCCTTCAAGCAGATCCACCGTACAGGGTCATATTGTCTGTGTTTATTCATAATGTTGGAAGTCAATCAATCAATCAATCAACTTTTTTCTTATATAGCGCCAAATCACAACAAACAGTTGCCCCAAGGCGCTCCATATTGCAAGGCAAGGCCATACAATAACCATGAAAAACCCCAACGGTCAAAACGACCCCCTATGAGCAAGCACTTGGCCACAGTGGGAAGGAAAAACTCCCTTTTAACAGGAAGAAACCTCCAGCAGAACCAGGCTCAGGGAGGGGCAGTCTTCTGCTGAGACTGGTTGGGGCTGAGGGAAAGAACCAGGAAAAAGACATGCCGAGAAGGGGGGCAGAGATCGATCACTAATGATTAAATGCAGAGTGATGCATACGGAGCAAAAAAAAGAAAGAAACAGTGCATCATGGGAACCCCCCCAGCAGTCTACGTCTAAAGCAACATAACCAAGGGATGGTCCAGGGTCACCCGATCCAGCCCTAACTATAAGCCTTAGCGAAAAGGAAAGTTTTAAGCCTAATCTTAAAAGTAGAGAAGGTATCTGTCTCCCTGATCTGAATTGGGAGCTGGTTCCACAGGAGAGGAGCCTGAAAGCTGAAGGCTCTGCCTCCCATTCTACTCTTACAACCCTAGGAACTACAAGTAAGCCCGCAGTCTGAGAGCGAAGCGCTCTAATGGGGTAATATGGTACTATGAGGTCCCTAAGATAAGATGGGACCTGATTATTCAAAACCTTATAAGTAAGAAGAAGAATTTTAAATTCTATTCTAGAATTAACAGGAAGCCAATGAAGAGAGGCCAACACGGGTGAGATATGCTCTCTCCTGCTAGTCCCCATCAGTACTCTAGCTGCAGCATTCTGAACCAACTGAAGGCTTTTTAGGGAACTTTTAGGACAACCTGATAATAATGAATTACAATAGTCCAGCCTAGAGGAAATAAATGCATGAATTAGTTTTTCAGCATCACTCTGAGACAAGACCTTTCTGATTTTAGAGATATTGCGTAAATGAAAAAAGGCAGTCCTACATATTTGTTTAATATGCGCTTTGAATGACATATCCTGATCAAAAATGACTCCAAGATTTCTCACAGTATTACCAGAGGTCAGGGAAATGCCATCCAGAGTAAGGATCTGGTTAGACACCATGCTTCCAAGATTTGTGGGGCCAAGTACAATAACTTCAGTTTTATCTGAGTTTAAAAGCAGGAAATTAGAGGTCATCCATGTCTTTATGTCTGTAAGACAATCCTGCAGTTTAGCTAATTGGTGTGTATCCTCTGGCTTCATGGATAGATAAAGCTGGGTATCATCTGCGTAACAATGAAAATTTAAGCAATACCGTCTAATAATACTGCCCAAGGGAAGCATGTATAAAGTGAATAAAATTGGTCCTAGCACAGAACCTTGTGGAACTCCATAATTAACTTTAGTCTGTGAAGAAGATTCCCCATTTACATGAACAAACTGTAATCTATTAGACAAATATGATTCAAACCACCGCAGCGCAGTGCCTTTAATACCTATGACATGCTCTAATCTCTGTAATAAAATTTTATGGTCAACAGTATCAAAAGCAGCACTGAGGTCCAACAGAACAAGCACAGAGATAAGTCCACTGTCCGAAGCCATAAGAAGATCATTTGTAACCTTCACTAATGCTGTTTCTGTACTATGATGAATTCTAAAACCTGACTGAAACTCTTCAAATAGACCATTCCTCTGCAGGTGATCAGTTAGCTGTTTTACAACTACCCTCTCAAGAATCTTTGAGAGAAAAGGAAGGTTGGAGATTGGCCTATAATTAGCTAAGATAGCTGGGTCAAGTGATGGCTTTTTAAGTAATGGTTTAATTACTGCCACCTTAAAGGCCTGTGGTACATAACCAACTAACAAAGATAGATTGATCATATTAAGATTGAAGCATTAAATAATGGTAGGACTTCCTTGAGCAGCCTGGCAGGAATGGGGTCTAATAAACATGTTGATGGTTTGGATGAAGTAACTAATGAAAATAACTCAGACAGAACAATCGGAGAGAAAGAGTCTAACCAAATACCGGCATCACTGAAAGCAGCCAAAGATAACGATACATCTTTGGGATGGTTATGAGTAATTTTTTCTCTAATAGTCAAAATTTTGTTAGCAAAGAAAGTCATGAAGTCATCACTAGTTAAAGTTAATGGAATACTCAGCTCATAGAGCTCTGACTCTTTGTCAGCCTGGCTACAGTGCTGAAAAGAAACCTGGGGTTGTTCTTATTTCTTCAATTAGTGATGAGTAGAAAGATGTCCTAGCTTCACGGAGGGCTTTCTTATAGAGCAACAAACTCTTTTTCCAGGCTAAGTGAAGATCTTCTAAATTAGTGAGACGCCATTTCCTCTCCAACTTACGGGTTATCTGCTTTAAGCTACGAGTTTGTGAGTTATACCACGGAGTCAGACACTTCTGATTTAAAGCTCTCTTTTCAGAGGAGCTACAGCATCCAAAGTTGTCTTCAATGAGGATGTAAACTATTGACGAGATACTCTAGCTCCCTTACAGAGTTTAGGTAGCTACTCTGCTCTGTATTGGTATATGACATTAGAGAACATAAAGAAGGAATCATATCCTTAAACCTAGTTACAGCGCTTTCTGAAAGACTTCTAGTGTAATGAAACTTATTCCCCACTGCAGGGTAGTCCATCAGAGTAAATGTAAATGTTATTAAAAAATGATCAGACAGAAGGGAGTTTTCAGGGAATACTGTTAAGTCTTCTATTTCCATAGTAAATCTAAGAAAATGTTCATCTATTCATCCGCTGACATGTCGAAAGAAAAACGTTCTGGAAAAATGATGATATTGTTGAGGATTTTCCCTAACAAATTTAAACTGCTCACAATTTAGCGTGTGTTGAAAATAAAAGTTGGAGGTGTCAATTTACATAATCCATCCATTAGATTAATAGGACTGTTATCAGTGATTAGAAGTAAATGTTCTCGTTGGAAGCCGTGTTCTGTAATGTTTGATCCTGTCCACAAGGACCTGTGAGACTCCAGCTGTAGTTATCAAGTTGGATGTTAGATCACAATTTTGCTTCACCATTGACCATATCATACCATATTGATTGTCTTATCAGTAACTTCACTTAGCATCTGCTCTAGCATGTGAATCTGCTTCAGATTGGGTAGACCTTTTTCCAAAATTGTCTTCTAGTTGGTTGCTGCTTAAATGACAGGTTGAGCTTCTGAAAGTACTGATCCTGATATGAATAGAATTTTCTTAGAATTAGATCTCTTATGTTGAGGGCCAATCAAGGAGAGTGGATCCATCAGACCGGAGCGCCCTCTATAGTAGGGGCAGAGCTGGAAGCTGATGGAGGATTCTCATCAATTTCCCTGGTGGAAGTCACTGAGGTAGTCAACAACTCCACAGTGGCAAGGCCCCAGGGGTTGATGAGATCTGTCCAGAAATGCTGAAGGCTCTGAGTGTGGAGGGACTGTCTTGGATGAGACGTCTCTTCAACATTGCATTGAGGTCTGGGACAGTGCCCAAGGAGTGGCAAACTGGGGTGGTGGTTCCAATATTTAAATAGGGGACCAGAAAGTGTGTGCCAACTACAGGGGCATCACACTACTCAGCCTCCCTGGTAAAGTCTACTCCAGGGTGCTGGAAAGGAGGGTTCAGCCAATAGTCAAACCTCTGATTGAAGAGGAACAATGCGGGTTCCGTCCTGGTTGTGGAACAACCAACCAGCTCTTCACTCTCACAAGGATCCTGGAGGGAGCCTGGGAGTATGTCCACCCAGTCTACATGTGTTTTGTGGACTTGGAGAAGGCATATGATCGGGTACCCTGGGAGATACTGTGGGAGGTGCTGCGGGAGTATGGAGTGAGGGGGTCCCTTCTCAGGGCCATCCAATCTCTGTACTCACAAAGCGAGAGCTGTGTTCGGGTGCTCGGGAGTAAGTTGGACTCGCTTCTGGTGGAGGTTGGTCTCTGTCAGGGCTGCGCCTTGTCACCAATTCTGTTTGTGATACTCATGGACAGGATATCGAGGCGTTAGCCGGGGGGAGGAGGTTTCCGGTTTGGTGGGCTCAGGGTCTCATCACTGCTTTTGCAGATGATGTGGTATTGTTGGCTTCATCAGCCAGTGACCTCCAACACTCACTGGATCGGTTCACAGCCGAGTGTGAAGTAGCTTCTCAACAGGAATCTGATGGATCGTCTACTCCGGGTTCCGGGTAGGGAATGAGGTTTTGCCCCAAGTGAAGGAGTTGAAGTGCCTCTGTGTCTTGTTCATGAGTGAGGGGACAGTGGAGCGTGACATTGGCTGGAGAATCGGTGCAGCAAGGGCGGTGTTGCATTCACTCTACCGTACTGTTGTGACGAAAAGGAAGTTGAACCAAAAGGTGAAGCTCTTGATCTACTGGTCAATCTTTGGTCTAGTTCTAGTTCTTTCGGACATGACCCAACCCTCAGATTGGGTCATAATCGAAACAACTAGATTGCAGGTACAAGTGGCCGAAATGGGCTTCCTGAGGAGGGTGGCTGGTGTCTCCCTTAGAAATAAGGTGAGAACTTCGTTCGTTCATCCATGGGGAGCTCAGAGTAGAGCCGCTGCTCCTTTGCATTGAAAGGAGCCAGCTGAGGTGGTTTGGGCATCTGGTAAGGATGCTCCCCTGGGCACCTCCCTAGGGAGGTGTTCCAGGCATGTCCATCGGGGAGGAGATCCTGGGAAAGACCCAGGACTAGATGGAGAGATTATATCTCCACGCTGGCCTGGGAACGCCTCGAGATCCCATAGTCAGAGGTGGTCAATGTGGCCCGAGAAAGGGAAGTCTGGGGTCCCCTGCTGGAGCTGTTTCCCCTGTGACCTAATCTCAGATTAGTGGTTAAAGATGAGTGATGATGTTGAGGGCCTCGTTGTGGCTACATTCTATGTTGGTGGTCGTGTTTCGGCCCAATCTGTTACTTTCAATTATTGTTGTCCTCCTGTTGATCCTGTTTAACAAACATGACGTGGTTCTTTAATGGTCCTTAACTCAAAAACAGTGTCTGCATAGTGTTCCATCATTTTCTCTCCATGTTCCAACAGCTAATTAACATGCATGTCTACTGTTTTAGTCGGACATTTGCAGAATTATATGAATGAGAACAAGGATCTCGTTACCTTTATTGCTGTTTTCATGCAGGTGTAAATCGATGAACGACATGCACACGGTGAACACAGCAAACAGCAGCTCACTTTTTCAGTCCAGATACTGTTTCCTCGAATGTTGTCTTTTTTAATCTCATGGTCAAGGTTTGGTTTTTTGTTGTTGTTGTTGTTGTTTTGGTAAAAACAAATCTTGGGTATATGTGAATGAGTTATAACACTCAGTTGAGCCAAACTCTAGTTTTCATAATGTGAAGCTGTAACAGCTGCTCCCGGAAAAATAATGTCTTTAGAGAGACAAAAATGAGTCAAACCATCTCACTCACAGTTGCAGTGAGTTCAGTGAGCCGCAGAACGTTTTCTTCTAAAACAGGCCGTGTCGCCAACTCCTCAGTAAGAAAAGCAGCCACTGGCTGTCCGAAAAGTCGCTTGAAGTCGCTAAATGATGTCATCTTCTAATTTGCATATTATTTATATGTATGATGTCATAACAGATGCTGTCAATAAAACGTTGTGGGAGAGTCCACTGAATACTTTATCAACCTTTTACTGTTGTTTGGTAAATCCTATATTCATAAATGCAGAGTACTGAAAAGAATTTACAAGGACGTCTGGCTTAATGTGAACAATATCTCAAATATTATACAACTTTCATGTAAGGAATTTTTCTTAAAGAGAATTAAATGTTAAAGAATCCATTTACTTGTTATTGTACAGTTTTTGGTTTTTTTTCCATCTTTTTTTTATATATACAGGGGAGGTGATGGTCTGTTCAGCGCTGGGCTTGAGACCAGAGGATCCTTGGTTCACATTAATTTCCAATGCTGTTTTATTTGTCTAAAAATAACAGGTAACTTATGATTTAATTTACAGATGAAGAATATTTATAAAGAGTCTTTTATATTTGTCGTTAGTCAAACCTCGTCCTTTCTTTTCTCTCTGAATCGGTAGGGGGAGGAGGAGGTGGAGTGAGGTTAGAGTGAATTTTGAAGCTCCCCTCACTAATGCCTCACTATACCTGTTTGTTTTTTTCCACTATCAACACAAAATTCTTTCTCCCTATGCTGTCATTAGTTGATTACAGTTGTATTAAGAATGACGTGGATAAGCTGTCAGACTGGTCAAATGAATGGTTACTCAGCTTCATAGTGAAAAATCTACTGCATTTTGGTGCAAAATCCTTGTTATGAGCATTATATGAATAGAGATCAAATAGACACTGGTATGGAAGAAGAAGATTTAGGTATTTGTTTATCAATAATTTATCTTTTTCAAGTACGTAAGTAATGCAGCTGCAACAGCTAACAGAGTGCTCGGTCTTATCAAAAAGTCCTCAGTTATATCAGTGAGGAATCTTTCCAGGCATATAAGAGTTAAATAAAATTGTACCTGATTTAAAACACTTATCTTAGGGCCCCTTCACACATAGTACGAATGTGGCTGAATTGCGCACGATGCAACAATCGTATGCAATACGTGTAAAATCAGAACTGTCTCCAACGCCTTGTACACCTCTTGCTACAACTATTGTGCACACCAACGTCTGAGAGACAGAGTGTGCGCTGTGAGAGCCCATCGAACCCTCTCACAGCTCGTGACAGCCAAATTCCAGGTGACACACATGAACATCTAACACTGCTCACGTTGGCACTTTGAAAATGTGTGGCCATTCACACTGTCAGCCACGAAAACAGTGAGCAGCAGATGATCACATTTGAGCTGACAGTGAAATTTGTCTAAGTGTCCCCACGAGTGTGATGTTGCGAAACAGCAACGCACATGTGGCGTGCCAGAGTGTTGGCTCCCCCTGCAAAACATGCTGTGTGTGTGAATCGTGCGTGTGTTGCCCCCCACCCCCCCATCCGACCTTATTTTTTTTTCAAAAACTATATGGATTTGAATCACATGTGATTACATCAGACAAGCTTGGAACCTTTGTGCGCATGCATGAGTTTTTCCACGCCTGTCGGTTGCATCATTCACCTGTGAGCAGGCTTTGAGTGAGGAGTGGTCCAGCCCCCTCGTCGATGTTTCATTGCAGGAAATGACGGAATGATTTGGGCTTTTTTTCCATCAGAATTTTTTCAGAAACTGTTAGAGACTGGCAGCTGGAAGCCATTAGAAAAATTTATCTGGCTTCGGTGAAAATGTTACGGGCTTGGTAGAGAAATAGGACGGCCCCCAGCAGCTGTGGGGCGCACCGTGCTCCGAAGCCGCCATTGAGAGGCTGAACGACCATTTCATTTCTAAATGGATGGCTGTCTGGATCCGTGACCATCGTGTGCCATTTCTCTGATTATCACAAGAGCTGGACATCAACCATTTTCCGGCAGATTTCACTTTTAACAAGAGATTTTGTCATGGAAAGGCCGAGCGGAGGCTTTGCGCGCACGATGGATTCGCTACTACAGCGAGACAAAACCACCTCCATTTTGGTCTCACAGGACGGCTTTGAGATGGCGTTCGATAGCTGTCGTGTGTTTTTCTATCGAGTGATTATCGAGAAATTGTGGATGTGCCGGACATGCCAGAACATGTCCCGTGAGGCTTCATCACGGTGTTGCTTTGTGCCATGCGGCACCACCGCAGTTTGATTAAAATTTGAACAATAAGTTGTATGCCTCTGATGACTTGGGTGATATTGCCAGCATATCATATGGTGTTAAAGAAAATGATTTTTTTTTTTATAAGTGAGACCAGTTCTCGTTTGCCTGCAGAGGATAGAGTGGTTTCTTATGGAAGCAGCTCTCTTCTGTTTGCAGAGGGTAGAACTATGTATCTGTTAGGAAACTTTAACAAGTAGGTGCTCAACTGTTTTAAATTTTAAAAATGCTTGCTGCTCTTCATCTTTATTAACTATGTTATTGGCCTAAAAGTTATTGGACAAAAAGTCCGATAATGGTTTTTTAAAGTTATCTAAAAAGATAATCCGATAATGAAAACATTATCTTCGATAATATCTGTTATCGAATTATTGGAACTGTGCCCACCACTGAAGATAAGCAATAATAATAATACTTGTAACAATACAATGAAATAAGAAAATGAGGTAGAAATAGAATATAGATATATATATACGAGGTCTGTCAATAAAGTATAGGTCCTTTTATTTTTTTCAAAAACTATATGGATTTCATTCATATTTTTTTACGTCAGACATGCTTGAACCCTCGTGCGCATGCGTGAGTTTTCCACGCCTGTCGGTGACGTCATTCGCCTGTGAGCACTCCTTGTGGGAGGAGTCGTCCAGCCCCTCGTCTGAATTCCTTTGTCTGAGAAGTTGCTGAGAGACTGGCGCTTTGTTTGATCAAAACTTTTTCTAAACCTGTGAGACCATCGAAGTGGACACGTTCGAAAAATGAAGCTGGTTTTCGGTGCAAAATTTTAGCGGCTGATGAGAGATTTTGAGGTGATACTGTCGCTTTAAGGACTTCCCACGCAGCAGGACGTCGCGCAGCGCTCCCAGGCGCCGTCGTCAGCCTGTTTCAAGCTGAAAACCTCCACATTTCAGGCTCTATTGATCCAGGACGTCGTGAGAGAACAGAGAAGTTTCAGAAGAAGTCAGTTTCAGCATTTTATCTGGATAGTCCACCGTTAAAGGAGATTTTTTTAATGAAAGACGTGCGGACGGGTCAGCGGTGCGGCGGCACAGGAAAAACACCTCCGTGTTGATAACCATTTGTAAAATCCAGGCGGCTTTTGATGGCTTTCAGTGGAGTAAGTAATATTGAGAAATTGTTTAACAGCTGGACAGTTACCAACTTGTCCTTAAGTCTTCCAACAGAGGTGTTTTTCCTGTGGCGGAGCGTCACGGCAGCTGCGAGCCGACGCTGCAAATCCCCCGCACGTCTTCATTAAAAAATCTCCTTTAACAGTGGAATATTCCGGATAAAATGCTGAAACCGACTTCTTCTGAAACTTCGCTGTTCTCTCACGACGTCCTGGATCAATAGAGCCTGAAATGTGGAGGTTTTCAGCTTGAACAGGCTGACGACGGCGCCTGAGAGTGCTGCGCAACGTCTCGCACCGTGGGAAGTCCTTAAGCGACAGTATTCACCTCAAAATCTCTCATCAACCGTTAAAATTTTCACCGAAAAACCAGCTTAATTTTTCGAACCGGTCCACTTCGATGTGTCTCACAGGTTTAGAAAAATTTTGATCAAACAAAGCGCCAGTCTCTCACAACTTCTCAGACAAAGGAATTCCGACGAGGGGCTGGACGACTCCTCCCACAAGGAGTGCTCACAGGCAAATGACGTCACCGACAGGCGTGGAAAAACTCACGCATGCACACGAGGGTTCAAGCATGTCTGACGTAAAAACATCTGAATGAAATCCATATAGTTTTTTGAAAAAAATTAAAATGACCTATACTTTTATGGACAAGCCCTCGTATATATATATATAAATATGATGTCAAACCTGGATTCAGGAGGAGCAGTGTGGTTTTTGTCCTGGTCGCGGCACACTGGACAGGTCTACACGCTCCATCGGGTGCTCGAGGGTTCATGGGCGTTCGCCCAACCAGTCCACATGTGTTTTGTGGATCTGGAGAAGGCGTTCGACCATGTCCCTCGGGGCACTCTGTGGGGAGTGCTCTGGGAGTACGGGGTCCGGGGTCCTTTGCTAAAGGCTATTCGTTCCCTGTACGACCGCAGCAGGAGCTTGGTTCGCATTGCCAGTAGTAAGGTCAAACCTGTTTCCAGTGCACGTTGGCCTCCACTAGGGCTGCCCTTTGTCCACCGGTTCTGTTCATTATTTTTATGGACAGAATTTCTAGGTGCAGCCAGGGTGTAGAGGGGGCTGGTTTGGGAACCACAGAATCTCGTCTCTGCTGTTTGCGGATGTTTGGTTCTGTTGCTTCGTCAAATCAGGACCCTCAGCGTGCACTGGGCCGTTTGCAGTCGAGTGTGAAGCGTCCGGGATGAAGATCAGCACCTCCAAATCCGAGGCCATGGTTCTCGACCGGTAAAAGGTGCTTTGCCCTCTTCAGGTCGGTGGAGTGTCCTTGCCTCAAGTGGAGAGTTTAAGTATCTCGGGGCCTTGTTCACAAATGAGGGGCGGAATGGAGCGTGAGATCGATAGACGGATCGGGTGCAGCATCTGCAGTGAATGCGGTCGCTGTATCGGACCATCGTGGTGAAGAGAGAGCTGAGTAGGGCAGAGCTCTCGATTTACAATCGATCTACGTTCCGATCCTCACTATGGTCATGAGATTTTGGCTCATGACCGAAAGAACGAGATCATGAGTACAAGCGGGCCGAGATGAGTTTCCTCCACAGGGTGGCTGGGCGCTCCCTTAGAGATAGGGTGAGGAGATCGATCACTCGGAAGGAGCTCGGAGTCGAGCCGCTGCTCCTCCACATCGAAAGGAGTCAGTTGAGGTGGCTCGGGCATCTTTTCCGGATGCCCCCTGGACGCCTCGCTGGAGAGGTGTTCCGGGCACATCCCATTGGGAGGAGGCCCCGGGAAGACCCAGGACACACTGGAGGGACTACTCTCGGCTGGCTTGGGAATGCCTTGGGGTTCCCCCGGAGGAGCTGGGGGAGGTGTGTGTGGATGGAGGTCTGGGCGGCTTTGCTTGAGCTGCTGCCCCCGCGACCCGACTCCGGATAAAGCGGAAGAAAATGGATGGATGGATATATATATATATATATATATTCTAAGGTAAGATAAGATAAACTTTATTGATCTCACAGAGGAGAAATTCACATGTTACGTCAGCTCTTAATAAACACACAAGATGGGTGCAAGTAGAGAAAATGTTAGGATAAGCAATAATAATAATAATAGTAACAGTATAAGACAGAAGAAAATGAGGTAGAATTAGAATATATATATATTGAACACCCCCTTTTCTACTTTTTTTTTTACTAATAGCCCAGTTTCATAGCCTTAAGAGTGTGCATATCATGAATGCTTGGTCCTGTTGGATTTGTGAGAATCTACTGAATCTACTGGTACCTTGTTTCCCATGTAACAATAAGAAATATACTCAAAACCTGGATTAATCTTTTTAGTCACATAGCACTACTATTATTCTGAACACTACTGTACATACACACCCACATACATACATATATATATATATATATATATATATATATATATATATATATATATATATATATATAAATATATACACACACATACCTACACCTACACATATACATATGCATATACATAAACATGATTGGTGTGGTAAGGTGACATTAGTGCAGGGATTTGTAAATGAGTTGTTATTGCACATGATTTGTGGAAATATTAATAATATTGCACGTGATTTGTGGACATGTTATTGCATGTGGTTATTTCACAGTGTTATTGTACAGTCTCAAAGCAGCAGGGAGGAACGACCTGTGGTATCATTCCTTCTTGCACTGAGGGTGCCTCAGTCTGTCACTGAACGAGCTGCTCAGCTCCACTACAGTCCGGTGCAGAGGGTGAGAGGAGTTGTCCATGATGGATTTGAACTTGGCTAACACCCTCCTCTCAGCCACCTCCTCCAAAGAGTCCAGTACTTATTCATACTATGTCTGAAGGGGCCCTTATGAAAACAGGTAGAATGAACTCGGACTCAGTACACGAGTAAACAGAAGAGCCCGTGGGTACCTTATTGAAGTTTATCAAATATTAAACTGCCACAGAAACATAGATGCAATCAGTTTTTCCAATTTAGAGATTATACTGGTCTGGAGGCCAGTCAACAATGTTAAAGGTTATTAGGTCAAGATTGAACATCAGCAAGAGTTTTTCTCTTTTTAGTTTATGGCTTTCTCTTTCTCTGTTTTCCCTGGTAGTTAATTATTTTTCCACATTGTTATGAGTTTTTATTTAGAAACTCGGACTTGGTCAAATTGCTTTTAGTTTCAACGTTGCTGGTAGCCTCAGTTCTGAACAGGGTGGATTACTCATTTTCACACTTATCATACTCGTAAGAAGTTTAGCAAGTTTTCAGGGTCTCATGCAGCCCTCTTTTATCAATGTGATGAAAGGCATGGCATAATGTTTATTTGCACAAGTCGGAGTGAGTTCTCTGAGGTCTTTATACTGCAGCGACTCTCTGGGATGCAAGTGATTATGGAATGTCTCAACAGGACGACTACAGAATCATGACAGTGTGTTCATCTAACACTGGACTTCAATTTTACAAGCAGAAATTTAAGAAAAGGTTTTCTGTTTACCTTTTTTTTGTGGCCACAGAAGTCCAGCGTCAGCGAATCAACCATCAGACTCAGTAAGACCACCATGGATTTCACGTGAATTTTCACTCAAAGACCACATCTTGGTCACGGCACCAGACTGTTGCAGGTTTTCTGCCTGTGATCCCCACCCCAGTAATTTTATGTGGTGAGCGAACTTAAGACTCAAATATTGACAGCAGATGGACTTAGAAAACCCGATGCTGTTTTAAAGAGATCCTCACACTGAACAAAAGAGTCACCATTACAGCGCTGGGGTCTTGAAAACAGACTGCTAACAAGAGCCCCGGCCTCTGGGCTGCCCTGCATTTTAAGCCTGCACTCGGCCAACCTTCAAGTGGGTGGGCCCTCCCTGCTGGGTGGATCAGTAGAGCTATGTGATTGGGTGAAAAAGTGTTTGCTTTTGACATTGATTGGATGTGGTTGATGGTGGAGACCAGGAGGTGAAGACACTGGAGGATGGGTTCCAGGCGCAGGAAACCGGGTGGGACAGTGGATGGTGGTGGGTGCAGGCGGCACAAAAGACAAAAACCCAAAAACTACAATCACTGAAATATCCAAACAGAGAAGAAACAGACAAGAATCGATAAAGTGGACAAGAATAGAACATGAGGACACTTTGGAGATGGAGACATCCTGTTCAACTGAGGCTGAAGGAGGACACAGATTGATGCAGGTGTGTCACAGCCACAGGTGGAGACGATCATCAGCTCCAGTGGCAGACAAGCACAGGAAGGAGGAACCAGACTGGTTCTTCAAACAGGTTGAATTCTGATTCCTTGTTCTGTCCTTGTTTTCTTGCAGAAGACGTACAACATCAACCAGGAGACTCCGTGCAGGCAACAGGCTGAGACACATGGAAGGAAGGCAAACATCAGAGGTAGGTTTTGACCAACCAGGTGGTCCAAAGGTTCTCTGGTGGCTTAGACCTAGTTTGGGGTGATGTTTGCTGGTTGAACTGTGTTTTGGGGGTTCCATGGTTGATCCACAGTCCATGGAGTTTGCAGTTTTTCTCAGTTGCTAAAACACTAAATCCTGTTGTCTGAACCAAATGCTCAGTTGTCTGAACCCACTGATTGAATCAGTCACTCTTTTGGCAAAACCATCAGCACTTTTCATCTGTTTAGACACAACTTGCCAACACATTTTCATTGTGATGCACCTGTGTTGTGTAATTTTCAGGATGATGTCAGCAAGAGATGAGAACAGCGAGCAAGGACCACAGGAATCAGTAAATGATGCAGAGAGAAAGGTTTAACTGCAGCTTAATCATGTAAACACATTACAGTTTTTCTCAATTGCTAAGACACATTTCTCTAAAGCTGCTCTCCTTTTCTCTAAACTGTGAATGTAAAATCCAATTTTCAAGCTACATTCACAAAACCACAAACTCTTCTTGCAAAGCTAAACTTTCACTTTCAAAACAATTCAATCTGTGCTCAGAACTGAACTATGTTGTCAAATCGAGCCCTGAATCGATCAAAATTAAAAACCCCACTGAGCAGTCTCTAAACACGACATAGAAAAATAGAAACTACAATGTTCAGGACATGAAGCTGTAGAAATAAATGGTTATTGTTCACTGTAGGAATGCATGTTCACTCACTGATCACTCATCCTCAACAGCTTTTCTGGGTTACGGTTGCGCGGGCAACAGCTCCAGTAGGTGACCCCAGACTTCCCTTTCCCGTGCCACATTGCCCACCTCTGACTGGAGATCCCGAGGTGTTCCCAGGCCAGTGTGGAGATATAATCTCTCCACCTACTCCTGGGTCTTCCCCGGGGTCTCCTCCCAGATGGACGTACCTGGAACACCTCCCTTGGGAGGCGCCCAGGAGTGTCAGCTGGCTCCTTTCAACGCGAAGGAGCAGTGACTCTACTCCGAGCCTCCCACGGATGACCGAACTTCTCACCCTATCTCTTAAGGAGACACCAGCCACCCTCCTGAGGAAGCCCATTTTGGATGCTTGTACCCACCATCTCGTTCTTTCGGTCACGACCCAACACTCATGACCATAGGTGAGAGTAGGAACGAAGATTGACCAGTAGATCGAGAGCTTTGCCTTTTGGGTCAGCTTTTTTCATCACAACAGTACGACAGAGCGAATGTAACACCGCCCCTGCTGCGCCGATTCTCTGGCCAATCTCACGCTCCATCGTCCCCTCACTTGTGAACAAGACCCCGGTACTTGAACTCCTTCACTTGGGGCAAGGCCGTATTCCCTACCCAGAGTAGGCAATCCATCGGTTTCCTGCTGAGAACCAGGGCCTCAGATTTAGAGGTGCTGATTCTCATCCCAGCCGCTTCACACTTGGCTGCGAACCGATCCACTGAGTCTTGGAGGTCACCGGCCGATGAAGCCAACAGGACCACATCATCTGCAGAAAGCAGTGATGAGACCCTGAGTCCACCAAACTGAAAATCCCCCTCCCCCCGACTACGCCTCAATATCCTGTCCATGAATATCACAAACAGGATTGATGACAAGGCGCAGCCATGGCGGAGGCCAACCTCCACCGGAAAGGAGTCTGACTTACTGCTGAGCACCTGACACAGCACCCAGGAGTAGACTTTACCAGGGACGCTGAGTAGTGTGATGCCCCTGTAGTTGGCACACACTCTCTTCCCCCTTTTTAAATGTGGGGACCACCACCCCAGTTTGCCACTCCTTAGGCACTGTCCCAGACCTCAACGCAATGTTGAAGAGACGTCTCATCCAAGACAATCCCTCCACACCCAGAGCCTTTAGCATTTCTGGACAGTTCTCATCAACCCCTGGGGCCTTGCCATTGCGGAGTTGTTTGACTACCTCAGTGACTTCCACCAGGGAAATTGATGAAAATCCTCCATCAGCTTCCAGTTCTACCCCTACTATAGAGGACGCTCCGGTCTGATGCAGGAGTTCCTCAAAGTGTTCCTTCCAGCGCCGGATTACATCCTCAGTTGAGGTCAACAGAGTCCCATCCTTAGTGTAGACAGCTTGGATGGTTCCCCGTATTCCCCTCCTGAGGTGCCTCATGGTCCGCCAGAAGCACCTTGTTGCCGACCGAACGTCCTTCTCCATGGTTGCTCCAAACTCCTCCCACACCCACTGCTTGCCTCCCCCACAGCAGAGCTTGCTGCTCTTCGGGCCTGTCGGGTACCTTGCAAACTGCCTCTGGAGTCGTCCGAGATAAGATATCCCGGAAGGACTCCTTCTTCAGTCGGACGGCTTCCCTGACCACGGTGTTCAAGGGTTGCCGCCCCTTGAGGCACCTAAGACCTTCAGGCCTCAGCTCCCCGCTGCAGCTTCAGCAGTGGACGCTTTGAACATTGCCCATTCTGGTTCTTGATCTTCTTATGGCCTCAGACAGTGGACTCATCTCTGTGCTTGTTCTGTTAGACCTCAGTGCTGCTTTTGATACTGGTTGACCATAAAATTTTATTACAGAGATTAGAGCATGCCATAGGTATTAAAGGCACTGCGCTGCGGTGGTTTGAATCATATTATCTAATAGATTACAATTTGTTCATGTAAATGGGGAATCTTCTTCACAGACTAAGGTTAATTATGGACTTTCCACAAGGTTCTGTGCTAGGGACCAATTTTATTCACTTTATACTGCTTCCCTTAGGCAGTATTATTAGACGGTATTGCTTAAATTTTCATTGTTACGCAGATGATCCCAGCTTTATCTATCCATGAAGCCAGAGGACACACACCAATTAGCTAAACTGCAGGATTGTCTTACAGACATAAAGACATGGATGACCTCTAATTTCCTGCTTTTAAACTCAGATAAAACTTGGCTTGTACTTGGCCCCACAAATGTTAGAAACATGGTGTCTAACCAGATCCGTTACTCTGGATGGCATTACCCTGACTCTAGTAATACTGTGAGAAATCTTGGAGTCATTTTTGATCAGGATATGTCATTCCAATGTGCATATTAAACAAATAGGCAGGACTGCTTTCTGCATTTTTGCGCAATATCTCTAAAATTAGAAAGGTCTTGTCTCAGAGTGATGCTGAAAAACTAATTCATGCATTTATTTCCTCTAGGCTGGACTATTGTAATTCATTATTAGCAGTTGTCCTAAAAGTTCCCTAAAAAGCCTTCAGTTAATTCAAAATGCTGCAGCTAGATTACTAAGGGGGGACTAGAAGGAGAGAGCATATCTCACCCATATTGGCCTCTCTTCATTGGCTTCCTGTTAATTCTAGAATAGAATTTAAAATTCTTCTTCTTACTTATAAGGTTTTGAATAATCAGGTCCCTTCTTATCTTAGGGACCTCATAGTACCATATCACCCCAATAGAGCGCTTCGCTCTCAGACTGCAGGCTTACTTGTAGTTCCTAGGGTTTGTAAGAGTAGAATGGGAGGCAGAGCCTTCAGCTTTCAGGCTCCTCTCCTGTGGAACCAGCTCCCAATTCAGATCAGGGAGACAGACACCCTCTCTACTTTTAAGATTAGGCTTAAAACTTTCCTTTTTGCTAAAGCTTATAGTTAGGGCTGGATCAGGTGACCCTGAAACCATCCCTTAGTTATGCTGCTATAGACTTAGACTGCTGGGGGGGTTCCCATGATGCACTGAGTGTTTCTTTCTCTTTTTTGCTCTGTATGCACCACTCTGCATTTAATCATTAGTGATTGATCTCTGCTCCCCTCCACAGCATGTCTTTTTCCTGGTTCTCTCCCTCAGCCCCAACCAGTCCCAGCAGAAGACTGCCCCTCCCTGAGCCTGGTTCTGCTGGAGGTTTCTTCCTGTTAAAAGGGAGTTTTTCCTTCCCACTGTTGCCAAGTGCTTGCTCACAGGGGGTCATTTTGACCGTTGGGGTTTTTATGTAATTATTGTATGGCTTTTGCCTTACAATATAAAGCGCCTTGGGGCAACTGTTTGTTGTGATTTGGCGCTATATAAATAAAATTGATTGATTGATTGATTGATTGGTACTGTATACGTTTGGAACCTTCATCAAACTGTGCACTCTGAACTGGCTTCTATAGGTGTGGTCACATCATTTGCAACAAGTGTCTACAATTCTGAGTCGTTATGTTTAATGAATTAATCCAGGTGTGTACATTGTGTTCAGGTTTTGCTGACTGTGGTAAGCGTTTTGCATCACTTGAGCTTTAAATTGAGAATCTGAGCAGAGTTTTATAAAACTTGTGTTTTAGCAAGGCAAAATGTGTTTAGATTTATGAGAAGAGGAGGACTGCATTTTGTGAATTGTGTCTTCATGTGACGTGTTTATGGTTTTGGCAAATGGGGGTTAGTTTTATTAAATGTGTTTAGAGAATTGGTCATTTGGTTTAGAGAATTGGCTTTTGTGTTTTAGCAATTTAAAAAAACTGTAGAAGACTTTATAAAAACAATTTATTAACTTGTGATAGATTGAATAATTAAGTAAACTGCCTGTGTGGCTACTTTTTGTTTGTTTGTCCGTTGTATTACTTTGTTTGTTTGACTGAGTTACATTACTGACTGGCATTTATCTTTCGTGTGTATTTTTTGTTTGCACATAGAAACTCACGTGGGCATTTAGAAGCCTCTTCTTCTGTCCATCACCCTTTCAGCCGCACCAAATTGGTAATTGTTTATGAGTTTTGTTCTATATGTTTTAAAATTTTGTTTTCTCTTGATTTGTTTTGTAAATGAGAGATTTTGTTCATGCGTGCTGAATAAACCATTCATTCATTCAATATCTGATGAATTGACCGTGTTCTTGTCCATGAGCATGCAGGAGGACGGACAAAGGGTCCAACCAAACATCAGTAGATTCACTGTTTCCACCAGAATCCTAAGATTTAGAGAAGAGAACAGGTCATGACCTTTTCTGACATTATAGTATGTAAATGTTGACAGGAAATACTGTATGACTGTACTATATACTGTACCACAGTATACTGTAAGTAAATACATGGTTCAGTACATCACTGTGTCAATGTACTGTAGTATTGTAGAAGGGTTTGTACGCCTAGTGTTCCATGGATATTTTTGTAATTTATTTTTACGTAGGTTTACTAAGTGCTAAATGCACAGGATTGTTGTTTTGCAACCACCTGCATTTATCCTACAGTGAACAATAAACCTTTATTTCTACAGCTTCATGTTCTGAACGTTGTAGTTTCTATTTTATATGTAGTGTTTAGAGACTGCTCAGTAGGGTTTTAATTTTGATCGACTTGGGGCACAGACTGAACTGTTTGAGGTGAAAGTTTGGTTTTGCCAGAAGAGTTTAGAGTTTTGTGAATGTAGCCTGAAAATTGGGTTTTGTGTTCAGAGTTTAGAGAAAAAGAGCGCAGCTTTAGAGAAATGTGTCTTAGCAATTGAGAAAAACTGTAAAAAAAGAAAAGACCTCATCCTGAGTTCCAGCCAAGAACCAAGAACTCTTTATGGTCAGAAGAAGGACGTGGGGTTAGACATGTGACAGGGGCCTCTGCTTGGACCATCAAACCCGGAACCCCCAAGACTCTTTGGAAAGAAAGAAAGAAAGAAAGAAAGAAAGAAAGAAAGAAAGAAAGAAAGAAAGAAAGAAAGAAAGAAAGAAAGAAAGAAAGAAAAAGAAAGAGAGAGAGAGAGAGAGAGAGAGAGAGAGAGAGAGAGAGAGAAAGAGAGAGAGAGAGAGAAAGAGAGAGAAAGAGAGAGAGAGAGAGAAATAAAGAGGAAAATGAAAGAGAGAGAGAGAGAGAAAGAAAGAAAGAAAAAACAAAATGAAAGAGAAAGAAAAAGAGAAAGAAAATGAAAGAGAGAGAGAGAGAAAGAAAGAAAGAAAAGTTTTATTTGTTTCATTTCATTTCTGTTTAACACTTTTTAGTTTTTTAAGTGCATCTGCTGTGAATCTTATTTAAGTATAGTCCTCCTGTTGTGAATCACTAGCGGTTAGCTTTCGCTAGTGGTTAGCTTTCACTAGTGGTTAGCTTTTGCTAATGGTTAGTTTCGCTAGGTTAGCTTGCATTAGCTAGGTTGACACCCCCCCCCCCCCCCCATTTCTTTCATTACTGTTTCTATCAGTTTTACTCCTGTGTGAATCTTAGGAGTGGTTAGCATATTCGTTAGTGGTTAGATCACGCTTACATGGCTATACTCTTGCATTTTCTGGTGCACAAAGTACACTACTTTACACTTTACATAAATCCTGCGTGATGCTGCAGATAGGGTGGCTCTTTTAGAGAGCCAAGTTTTTATTAAAGGTGGCGCAATCATGTCGAGTGTAGTTTTGAGCACTGAGTTTAAACTATCCACAAGTCGGTCTACTGATTGGGTATTTGTCAAATGTGAAGCTAAGACATCAGGCAGTCTAGTTTCAAGTTCAGTCGTAGTTGAGGAGTTGATGCGTCGCCGCAGTGATAAATAAGGTTGTTGTTCCACGAAACACGGCAGCGAAACTGTAAACTTAATAAGTGAGTGATCAGAGACCACTGATGTAAGAGGCATGATGTCAATATTCCTGACAGCAATACCATATGCGGAGAACCAGATCCAGGGTATTTCCACTAATGTGCATCGAGTCCTGAATGCATTGCTGAAATCCTAATGCATCCACAATTTCCATCAATGATTTGCAGAGGGGATCAGAAGGCTTATTTATATGAATGTTAAAGTCGCCAAAATCTCAGAATGTTATCTGCACAAGTTGACAAGTTAGAGATGAATGCACCAAATTCATCTAAGAATTCAGAATATGGGCCAGGAGGCCTATATACAGTGACAAAGTAATACGGCTGATTTTTATTCTTCTGACCTTGCCAATATGTAGCGTCGTGATCAGAGCAGAGAGTCAGATGTTCCAACGAATTATATTTTAGACTCCCAACAGCTAGTAAACTAGATCCAGATTCATAAACTAGAGCAACACCCCCACCTTGCTTCGTGTCACGAGGGACATGACGTATTCCAGTGAGCAGGCCTCATTTAAGGGGAGGACAGCTGTAGGTTTAAGCCAGGTTTCACATAACCCAATACTATCTAAGTGACGATCCATAATTAGGTCGTTTATCAACAGTCATTTTGAGGACAGTGATCTTATGTTAATGAGACTTAGACTAGTGGAATAGATTTTCTTCAGGTGTGACATCATTCCCAGTCATGATTGTGATGTCAAAATGAAGCAACCTTCTGCGCCACGAGCGAATGATTGTGAACAAAACTACTTGAGGCCGAGAGGCTGCTGTGACCAAAACAGTGTTTGTCCTCGTCTCACACAAGTGTCTGCTTTTCTGTTCCAGAAAAGTTTACTTCCATCCTCTCTGTGCCTTCGTAAGTGAACGTTTATCAGGTTTTGCCTGAAATATTCATCAAGTTGACCATTTATGGCTGAATGTGGCTGTGCTGAGGGCGGAGCATGAGGCTGATCCATGGTTGCGTGACTCCAGGTAGAGTGTGTACTTTTACTGTTGAGTCCTCCACATGCTTTGATGAATCAGACCCCTGGACCCGAGTCGGAACCAGCCAGGCCTGGATACAGAGCAGGAACTCTGAGCTGTGGTTCTTTGAACACTGCTGGACTCAGGGACAGCTGAGACAAACTCACTCAGAATGTTTGAGGACATGATCCGTTAATTGACTCCTGCTCGTGGGCCTGGCAGCAGCAGATCTTCCTGCACTCTCAGAGCCAGTCTTTGAATTTGGACACCAGTGAGGGATGGGGGGGGGGGGGGGGGGGGTCACATGACAACAGAGAGGAGAAAAACAGGACTGTGGACTGGTGCCTCACACTGAACATGGACCAGAGGACGAGCAGCAGCCTGCAGCCGGTCTGCTCCAGACACAGGACAGTCCAGTCTGGTAAGATGTCCATCAGGGGACGGATACTGGAGGCTGGAGCTTTATTAGTACAAAATCTGAAAATTTTAACAAATTGAATAAATGTTAAAATCTACTTCAGTTTCTTTCAGAAGGTTTGTTTGTGTTCTGGACTAAACGACTGGGTTTAAATGAATAAAATTCTTTAAATCTTTGTTGCAGCTCAGTGACAGTAAATCTCATGAAAAGTTCTTAATTAAAGCGTTAAATGCAGCCTGGAGTCCACGTGCTCGTGACCTGGGAGTCTGGTCCCGGGTGTGTGACTGTCATATTTGCTCTTTCTTGTTGTCAACATCTGGGCTCACTGAAACACCAAAGTCCTGATCCTCTTCCACGTCCTAACTGTGGCAACCGAAACAGAACAAAGAATGAATGCATCGTCACGCATGTTCTCGCTCTTTAGGCTAATGCTAAGCTAAAGTTGACTAATTCTTTGTAAAATATCAGAAAAGTAAAAGAGAAGCAAAATATATATATATATATATATATATATATATATATATATATATATATATAAATAAAAAGGTGAAATTACTTTTTCAAACAGTGCTGTTTGTGAAACATCTGATTACTTCTGCTTCCTGAACGGATCATGTCAACCCCCCCCCCCCCCCCCCCCCATGACCTCGTGCAAAAGTTCACGAAAAATCAATCAATCCATTTTTTTACCCAATCCTGCAAACAAACTCAGGACATTCAAACAGAACCAAGACCAAGAAAAAACTGCCAATAAATGAAAATGTGTCAATTTTTCTGAGTTGTCTGAAGAAGAGTTTTGTGCTGTTTTACTTTGAAATGTATTGATTAAGCTGGTCGATATAATCATAATCAACTGAATATTCAGTAAGATTTTCTGATGATATTTATCATATATTGTGTCTGTATCTGTCTTTGTTTGTCTCTGATTATTTGTTCCTGTTTGTGCTGTCTGGTTGTTTGTTTTTTATTAGTTGTTTGTTTACTTGCTGCAGTCTTGCCTCTGTGATCACACTCGTGTTATGTTTGTGCACGTTGTTTGAGGTGTCTGGTTGCCTTCCAGAAAGACGTCTTTGTGTATAAACCAGATCAGATGTCTTTTAATCTGGACGTCTTTTCTTCTCGGGGACGAGACGAACAGAAAAGAAAATCACACGTGCTCATCAATAATGAGAGCACAACCCTCTACTGCCCTCTACAGGGCGCACAGTAAACGCTCACGTTCAGTCTGTCACCTGGCTGATACTCCATCTCCAAACACGCAGAACCCAGGGCAGGTCAACAGTTGACCTCTGACCCCTGACCTCTGACCCCAGACCTGACCCGAGCACACATCTCACTCTGTGATTTATGTCTCATTGAGCTGGATGCAGCGGCACCTCAGCACTCACAAAGTGATGTACGTTCTCTGCCTGGTTGGGGAATCGAACCAACAACCCTCCATAGTAGTTTACTATGTTTGCCCAGTTACTTTAAACCAGTACACCTTGAGACAGAAATTAGTTCACCCTAAGGACAGGGTCCCTAGTTACAAACAGAGCAATGTAGTGTATTCTATCAGATGTCAGGAAAACTGTAACGAACACTACATAGGTGAGACTAAGCAACCTTTACACAAAAGGCTATACCAGCACCGCAGAGAGGTCGCCAGTGGACCTCAGTCTGCGGTTCACCTCCACCTCAAAGACACTAACCACACGTTTGAGGACAAGGAAGTTAAAATATTAGCCAGAGAAAAGAAGTGGTTTGAGAGAGGGGTCAAGGAGGCACTTCTTGTGAAACGTTTGAACCCAGCCTTAACCGGGGGGCGGGTCTCAGACACGCTTTGTCCCCTCTTTACAATGGGGTACGCAGGGCAAAGCAGTTTCAGTCTTTCGTTCATGGTAATGAGTCATTCACGTCATCAGGAGAGTCGTCAAGGGAGCCATCAGGGGAGGCTTCCATCCTGTCATTAGGAGGGTGCTAACTAGAGCACAATAGTTGCTAATTAGAGCTATTGTTTAGTCACTAGCCTATAGCAGTCTGCCTCTCAGTAGGAGGGGTCTGGTTAGGTTTAAAACTCCAGCTTTTGTGACTTCTTGATTATTCTTCTCTACAAGAGTCAAGACAGAAGTCAGACCACCAGAGCAAGAATTTTAGCTGAGGAAGCTTCTGCGATTTCAAGCGAAACGTCCTCGCGTCAAGCAACCCAGTCCAGTCGAAGATTCAAGCTTCTCTACTATGGAAACCACCTGGACAACTGAGAGCCTACACAGAAACAACAACCCTCCACTCATAAAATCAAGCTGCAATGACTCCCAAGCTGTCAGTCACAGGCTTTGGTGGCCACCAGACCTAGGCTTTGACGCCCACTAGACCTACTGCAGGCTTTGATGATCACCAAACCTAGGCTTTGAGGGCCACCAGATCTATGCTTTGATGACCATAAGACCTAGACTTTGACAGCCACCAGACCTAGGCTTTGATGACCATAAGACCTAGACTTTGACAGCCACCAGACCTAGGCTTTGACACCCACCAGACACAGGCTTTGATGGCCAACAGACTTAGACTTTGATGACCACCAGACCTAGGCTTTGACGGCCACCACACCTATACTTTGACAGGCACCAGACCTAGGCTTTGATGGCCACCAGACCAAGGCTTTTATGGACACCAGACCAAGGTTTTGACAGCCACCAGACTGAGGCTTTGATGACCACCAGACCTAGGCTTTGCCAGCTATCAAACCTAGACTTTGATGGCCACCAGACACAGACTTTGTTGGCCACCAGACCGAGGCTTTGAAGACCACCAGAACTAGGCATTGATGGCCACCAGACACAGGCTTTGTTGGCCACTAGATCTAGGCTTTGATGGCCGCTAGATCTAGGCTTCAAAGGCCACCAAACCTAGGCTTCGATGACCACCAGACCTAGGTTTTGACAGCCACCAGACCTAGGCTTTGATGGCCACCACATACAGGCTTTGATGGCCACCAGACCTATGCTTTGACAACCACCAGACCTAGGCTTTGATGGCCACCAGACACAGCCTTTGTCAGCCACCACACCTAGGCTTTGACAGGCACCAAACCTAGGCTTTGACAGGCACCAGACCTAGGCTTTGATGGCCACCAGACCTAGACTTTGATAGCCATGAAACCTAAGTTTTGATAACCACCAGATGTAGGCTTTGATGGCAACAGACCTAGGCTTGATGGCCACCAGACCTAGACTTTGACGGCACCAAACCTTGGCTTTGACGGCCACCAGACCTAGGCTGTGATGGCCAGCAGACATAGGCTTTCACAGCCACCAAACCTAGCCTGTGACAGCTACAAACCTAGTCACTGACAGCCACCAGACCTAGGCTTTGATGGCCACCAGACCTAGACTTTGATGCCCACCAGACCTAGGCCTTGATTACCACCAGACCTAGTTTTTGATGGCCACTAGACATAGGCTTTTAAAGCCACCAAACCTAGGCTGTGAGAGCTACCAATCCTAGTCACTGACAGCCACCAGACCTAGGCTTTGATGCCCACCAGACCTAGGCCTTGATGGCCACCATACATAGGTATTGTTGGCCACCAGACTAGGTTTGATGGCCACCAGACACAGGCTTTGTTGGCCACAAGACAGAGGCTTTGATTACCACCGGACACAGGCTTGATGGCCACCAGTTCTAGATTTTGACAGCCACCAGACACAGGCTTTGACAGCCACCACACCAAGGCTTATTTATATGAATATTAAAGTCACTAATAATCAGAATGTTATCTGCACTCGTTCACAAGTTACAGATGAACGCACCAAATTCATTTAAGAATTCAGAATATGGGCCAGGAGGCCTATATACAGTGACAAAGTAATGCGGCTGATTTTTATTCTTCTGACCTTGGCAATACGTAGGATCGTGGGCAGAGCGGAGAATCAGATGATCAGTTGAGTTATATTTGTGACCAGTGATGCCGGTAACGCGTTATTTAGTAACGCGTTACTCTAATCTAACCACTTTTTTACAGTAGTAAAGAGTAATCTAACGTGTTAATCTTTCCAAATCAGTAATCAGATTAAAGTTACTTCTCCAAGTCACTGTGCGTTACTATTATTTTTGCATTGTGGGTCGATAGCAGCATTAAACTTGGTCCATGGGCAGGAGGTCGGGGTTCGACTGAACTACCCTCTTTAAGCGAGCTGTGAGCTTTTCATCCGCGTTTTTCTGCAGCAGCTACGACTCGTCCTCACCTCTTAAAGCGCGATGACAACAGCACACCTGCACTGAGCTTTACAAAGACATTTTTATGCTTTTTTTCTCCTTTATTTAGAATTCTGAGCTGAGCCGCTCTGCATCTAAAACAGCTGATCCTCCGCGACGCGTCAACAACTAACACTATTTTCCACTCAAATGCACCTAAACTCTCTTTCTGAGGACCACATGATGTGAAAACACAATAAAACCTTCTTACCTGTAAATCTGGTCATGTTTTCTGAATAAATAAATGTTATCCATTCTTTGTGCTCAAACGCCAAAGTAGGGGTGAATCCACATAGAATGGGGGCTTTGGGCAGGGATGTGCCCCCCCCACAACACCCCTAGATTAAAGGTCCAGTTTTGAAGCCTTTTTTTACTACAACTACAAATACTACTTATAATAATAATAATTTCGACAAGTAAAATGTTTAGAGAGAATTTAAATGTTGGAAAAATGTTAGAAAGAATTTAATAGTTACATTTATAAACAATGTAGGTTAGAAATTGCAAGTTTTACTGTTACAGTGCTGTCAACACTTAAATATGAGGTCAAGAAAGAGGTCTTTATTTTACTTTTATAAAACAAGTATTTATTTTCATTGAAGTCAAGAAAGGGTGACTATAAAGTGAGTTTTGGCAAAACAGGTATCATTGTCATGTTGAGGTGGCAGAGGGTTGTTGTCGGCAGCTGGGGAAAGTAACTAAATAAGTAACTAGTAATCTAACGTAGTTACTTTTACAACTGAGTAATCAGTAAAGTAACGAAGTTACTTTTTCAAGGAGTAATCAGTAATTGGATTACTTTTTCAAAGTAACTGTGGCAACACTGTTTGTGACCCCCAACAGCTAATTGTTAGGTTTGCTTAGCAGAGATGGTTGGAGACAAATGCTGGACTCAACACAGTAGCTCAGGTTCAAAAAAACGTTTACTGAATTAACCTGCGGAAAGAACCGGAACTGGGTGTGGCCTAGACAGAGTGTGACACCCCCCTCAGCAAGCACAAAGCGAGACAGACAAGAGAAATAGGGAAAAGGGAGCCCAAGCAGGAAACACCCAGCAAGAGAAGTCACCACTACTGCACACACCAAGCCATCCCCAAAACAGATTATAATGCAAGAACTACACAGAAAAGCACAGAACCCAAGACCAAGACATTACCGAAAACCGGATAAGACACCAAATACATGACAGTACCCCCCACCTAACGATCTGCACCCGACGGCCCAGGGGAGTCAGGATGCTGAGCGTGGAAGTCCGAAACCAGGTCCGGGTCCAGGACAAAGCGGGCGGGAACCCAGGAACACTCCTCCGGCCCATAGCCTTCCCAGTCCACCAGATACTGCACCCCCCTCCCACGCCTCCGAGACCCCAAGAGGCGCCATACTGAAAAGACCGGCCCACCACCCACGAACCACGCGGGCGGTGGAGGAACAAAGAACTGCACAAAGCACAAAGGACTGGCACGTGCAGGCTTCACCTGGCTGACGTGGAAGGTGGGGTGTATTCTCATGGACCTGGGTAGCCGAAGGCGAACAGAAACAGGGTTAACATCCTTCGTAATGGGAAAAGGACCCATGAACCTTGGGAGCAAGTTTCTGCGGGAGACCCCAGAGGGCCAGATGGCAGGTGGAAAGACACACCCGTTGTCCGGGTGAGTAGACGGGCTCCTGTGACCTCTTCTTGTCCGCGGAAACCTTGTAGGTCCCTGATGATCGTAGCAAGGCCCGACGGGCCCGCTCCCAGGCCCATTGGTAGCGGAGGATGAGGTACACGAGAAGTTGGGTCTGTGGAGGAGAACAGAGTAGGCTGAAAACCATGTGACACATGAAACGGGGAGTAGCCAGTGGATAAAGAGGGCAACCGCCAGCAGTCGGCAGAATTTGCCCCAAAACTGGGAAACAAATTGCAGACCCCGATCAGAAACAATGTCCTGACGAAACCCATGCAGCTTCAAAACGTGGTTCAATAGTGCTTCAGCAGTCTCTTTCGCCGTGGGTAATTTAGGTAAAGGTATAAAGTGTGCCATCTTGGACAGGTGGTCAACTACCATCAGTACTACGGTATTGCCCTTGGGCAGGGGTAGACCCATTACGAAGTCGACTGAGATGTGCGACCAAGGTCTCCTAGGAATGGGTAGCGGGTGGAGTTTGCCAGCAGGTGCTCGGGTTGAGGATTTGCACATCGCGCAAGTAGGACACGCCCCAATGTATTCGCTGACATCGAAAAGTAATCGTAGCCACCAAAACCTTTCTCGGATGAGAGTAACCGTTGTATTGATACCTGGATGACAGGCGATACGACTGTTGTGTGCCCAACGTATGACCTCCCCCGTAATGCATCCGGAACAAACAGCCTACCCGGAGGACAACCCTGAGGAACGGGAAGGTCACACGTTGCAGACTGGACCTTGGTTTCAATATCCCAGGTGAGCGAAGAGAGGAAGCAAGATGTGGGTAGGATTGTATCTGGTACCGATGTCTCCTCCGACGGGTCCTCCCGTTGGGAGAGAGCATCTGGCTTGCCATTTTTTGACCCAGATCTGTATGATAACACGAAATTGAAATGACTGAAAAAGATCGACCACTGAGCCTGTCGGGAATTAAGTCTTTTAGCGGAGCGTAAATATTCAAGGTTCTTATGATTGGTCCAAACTAGAAATGGTACTTGTGCCCCTTCCAACCAGTGGCGCCAGTCCTCCAAGGCCACTTTGACCGCCAACAGTTCACGATCGCCAACATGATAATTGCGTTCAGCCGGGGTTAATTTTCTTGATAAAAAGGCACAAGGATGTAACCTCTTATCCATAGGATTGATCTGGGACAAAACGGCTCCAATACCTACATCGGAAGCATCCACTTCGACCACGAACTGTCTGGCATGGTAAGGGAGGAGAAACACAGGTCCATTTTGAACCGTTTCTTTAGAACCTGAAAAGCTTTGTCACACTCCGGTGACCACTGAAAGGTCTGGAGGGACAAGGTTAATTTATACAGAGAAGCTGCCACAGAACTAAAATTGCGAATGAACTTTCTGTAGAAATTAGCAAAACCCAGAAACCTTTGGACTTCCCTACGGTCCTTTGGGGTTGCCCACTCGCGAACTGCAGCTATTTTTTCAGAGTCCATCTGAATCTTTCCTGGGGAGATAATGAATCCTAAAAATAATACTACAGGTTTATGGAACTCACATTTCTCGGCCTTGACAAATAACCGGTTGCGTAATAAAGTTTCCAGGACCAAATGCACATGTCGGAAGTGAGCATCAACGTCTGGGGAGTAGCTCAGAATGTCATCCAAATATACAAACACAAACTTGTTCAGGAACTCCCGCAAAACATCATTAACCAGATTTTGAAACACAGCTGGTGCATTAGTTAAGCCAAAGGGCATCACTAAATACTCATAATGACCAGTGGGAGTGTGAACGCAGTTTTCCATTCATCACCTTGTATAATGCGCACTAAATGGTACGCATTGCAGAGATCGAGTTTAGTGAAAATCGAGGCGCCCTCTAGCAGCTCAAATGCGGTAGCGATAGGTGGAAGAGGATAACGGTTTTTAATGGTAACATCAATCAGTCCCCGATAGTCTATATACGGCTGGAGCGACTTGTCTTTTTTTTCAACAAAAAAAACCTCCGCCCCTGTGGGAGAGGACGACGGACGAATCAAGCCAGCCTCTAACGACTCGCGGATGTAAACATTCATGGCGAGGCATTCAGGTACAGTCAGTGAAAACAACTTCCCGCATGGAGGGCTGGCGCAGGGAAGTAGATCAATAGCACAGTCATAAGCCCTGTGGGGAGGGAGCGATTTAGCCCTTGCTTTGCTAAACACTTCTGCTAAATTGTGATACTCCGGAGGAACACCAATAAGATCGTGATTTGGAGAACAGGTGATTCTTGCGGACGAAACTATGCATCGTCCCGTACAAGCGGGGCCTAGGAACTGATACGTCCCTCACCCCAGTCTATCTGTGGACAGTGTTTCTTTAGCCAGGGATGCCCCAAAATGGCGGAGTGAGTCATTCTATCAAATATATGAAAGCTTAAGGCTTCGGAATATGTACCAGCTATGATCAGCTGCACTGACTGGGTGCGGTGAGTTATTTGATCGAGTTCATGGCCATCGACGATGGACATAACCAGTGGACGTGAGAGACAATAGAGCTTAAGGTGTAGTGACCTGGACAGAGAGGACTGCAGCAAATTAGCATCTGATCCAGAGTCAATAAAAACCGGTACCCAACATGATGATGATTGTCCGGAAACAAAGTTCGCCATGATAACGTTCTGGGGAGAGATAGAAGTAATAGAATTCTGACTCACCCATCGTACCAATTGCGGCCACATGGGGGCACCCCTGGCTTGACATTCAGTGACCACATGACCTGCTTGTCCACAATAGAAACACAGGCCCTGGTCTCTTCGGCGTTGCCGCTTCTCTGTGGTAAGCCTGCTGCGACCCAACTGCATGGGTTCATCTGCAGGTGGGAGAGAAGAACTGGAACCGGAGCTGGAGACGGTGGTACTGACATGATGAGCAGATGACACCTCGGCGCGCTGGACCGGAGGGCGTCCGTCACGTCGAGGCCGGTCCGCCAGCCGGCGGTCAGTGCGGATAGCCAGGGCTATCAGCTGGTCCAGATCTTCTGGGAGGTTGACGGAAATTAACTGGTCCTGTATTTGCGCCGACAGACCTTGAAAAAACACATCATGGAGTGCTACTGGATTCCACTCGCTTCTTGCTGCCAGGATGCGGAAGTCGATGGCGTAATCGGCAATGCGTCGGTTCAATTGACAAAGCCGCATCAGGGAATGGGCCGCTTCCTGGCCGGGAAATGTGTGCTGGAACACCTGGAGGAATGCTGTCCTGAACGCCTGGAGAGAGTCACATGCTGGGGACTGCCTGCTCCACTCTGCCGATGCCCACGCTGCTGGCCGGCCGGTCAGGTGAGTAATTATGAATGCAATCTTTGTTCTGTCGGACGGAAACATGGCTGACATTAATTCGAAGTGGAGGTCACACTGAGTGAGGAAGGGTTTAGCGTCTCCAGATTCTCCAGAGAACCGTTCTGGTCGTGATAGCTGGTTGCAGACAACAGAGGGCGCTGTAGGTGCAGGCGGGGCAGCACTTGGTCCCGAAGATGGCGGATTGGCAGTGACCGGAGTAGACAAGGCCTGATGAGTCAAAGTGGCCACTAGTTGGCCGATCTGTGAGCTTACAGACGTCATAAAGGCGTCCTGCCTCTTGGTGAGATCAGAAATGCCGGCACTTAATGCTGTGAGGCGATCCTCCTGTTCTGCCAGCTGGCGGCTATGGTGACGGACCGCCAACTAGAAAGGGTCCGAGTCTGCTGTCTCCATCGGTGGCCTGATCGTTCTGTCAGGTTTGCTTAGCAGGGATGGTTGGAGACAAATGCAGGACTCAACACAGTAGCTCAGGTTCAAAAAAGCGTTTACTGAATTAATCAGTGGGGTTCGGTACACAAAGAGGCAGTCCAAAAACAGCAAACAGATCCAAATCATCAGGCGAGTATCGTGGTCAAGAAAAACAGGCAGAAGGTCAAAACACACGTGGAAGCAGGACAAGAATAATACAAGAACAGAGCTAGAAGCGGTGGCACAAGGCACGGTGATCAGGCAAACAACAGTGCAACCAGAGAAGCTTAAGCACACCAAGAAGTGCTACAGATTGGGAACACCTGCGGAAAGAACCGGAACTGGGTGTGGCCTAGACAGAGTGTGACACCGCCCCCCCCCCCCCCCCCCCCTCACCAAGCACAAAGCAAGACAGACAAGAAAAATAGGGAAAAGGGAGGCCAAACAGGAAACACCCATCAAGAGAAGTCACCACTACCGCACACACCAAGCCATCCCCAAAACAGATTATAATGCAAGAACTACACAGAAAAGCACAGAACCCAAACCAAGACATTACCGAAAACTGGATAACACACCAAATACATGACACTAATAAGCTAAACCTAGATTTATTGTTATGTGCAGACGCGAGTTGAGGAGCGCGACCAGCGTCTGACTGAACCCAGCGCTAAAATAACCAGAAAGCGGTTCCAAAAACAAAACATTTATTTCCCTTCTGTGCAATAACTGTGTACAACATAAATGTGCAGTTTGTCTGGCGAGGTGAAGGACGGCGCGCTCTCCAGCGCCCAAATGGATCGAAGCCCGACGCTTCTGGACCCAGACTCACCGCCGAACACCCCCCAGGTGGATACGACAAACTGACTCTGTGAAGGATGGAAAAGGTGAGGTAAGTCAACAGCTACAACAAATATCCTTCAAAGGCACACACTAGATACTGCAGTTTAAAAACACTCTGGTAAAAGTTGAAGTATCAACTTGACCTCTTTACTCAAGTAAAAGTGAAAAAGTATGTGCTCCAAAACCTACTTAAAGTATAAAAGTATAAAGTAACCTTTAAAAAAAAAAAAAAAAGGTAGATGCCACTATATGAATTGAAAGCTTAATTTAAAATCTGATTCGTTCTACATGTGGCCCAAGACCCCAAACCCAAAATTACCCCCCAACACCACCTGCATGAAAATGTTTCAATTCTAGAAGCTCTGAAATGCAATCTGGGACTATTCCAGACGATAAACTGCAGTGAGTGCAGCATCCATTTAGTGAAGGAAAAAAAAAACAACAACAACAAAAAACAACACAACTTTTCCTTATTCAGATTCATTCCAGTAGTATTCTGCTCTTACAAGGATGCAGCAGTTTTCTAGTTTGTCAGATAGTTCTGGAGGAATCACTGAAGAAATTAACACACTGAAATATGGTTTGACCAAAACAAACTGTCATTAAATAAGACAGGGATGAGTGGAGGTGTAAGTCACTAGGTGTTCACATTAAACACTTATTATGTATGTATTTATTTATGTATGTTCATTGTAGTTGCTTTTATATTTTCTGTTGTGTTTCTATTCAGGTTCTTTTTGGCCCTTCTTTCTCTAAAATTGTATATAATAATCATTAGATTATTGATATATAAACAAAAATAAATTTAAGAAATATTACAATTTTAAACAATGCACCCGAACGTGATGAGAGCTGCAATTGCTTAATGCTAAGTTTTAACATTGAAAACGCCATAGACATGCTAACGCGTTAGCGTCGCTCCCGTTTTTAAGTTATAAAATACATCTATCACCTGTTTCAGAAGACCATAACAGGTCGGTTTAACGTAGAAAAGGTAAATAATACTCACAGAAGTATGCTCTTTAGGATTTTAGCGGGGGAAAATTAAGCGAAAGAAAGAAAGAATAAACAAAGCAATAGGTCGAAGCATTCAATCTGCGAACCACTGCTTCGATTGGTTCATGGTTCAAAGCAAAGCCGCGCTGCAGAAAAGTTGATTACAGGCGCACATGACGTGAAATATATATATATATATAAATATTAAACTGAAGCCAAGAGTAACGAGGCTGTTTGTTTTAAAAATGTAAGGAATAGAAAGTACAGATACTTGTGTGAAAATGTAATGAGTAGAAGTCAGAAGTAGGCAGAAAAATAAGTAAAGGAGTAAAGTACAGATACCTAAAAAGTGTACTTAAGTACAGTAACAAAGTATTTGTACTTCGTTACTTGACACCTCTGAAATGAGCAGCTTCTCACAACAGGTGGAGGATCATCATTCCGTACGCCACGGCAGTGAGAAGCGAGCTGCACAATTCTCATCAATGTTCAAATATACTGCGTAACAAAATACCAAATTACTGTTAACACTTATTCAGACAATCATCACCTCTGATGTGTGCTGACAGCATGTGTCCCTCACCCGTCCTCCTTCACAGGCACAATGTGTCAAACCCAGGCGCGGTCCTCAGCGTCTCACAAACAAATGTCACAAGGTCGAGTTCCCGGCAATTCTGCTTAAACCACTCATGGCTTAAATGCAGAACGCCATCTCATTATCTGCTTCAGCTGAAAGTCTTTAAGTTTGCACGTGAGCATCATCCGCAGGTGCTGCGAGTCAGTAGGCCTGCACGTAAACATCCTCCACAGGTGCAGCTAATTATGCTGATGAGGGTGATGGACTCTTCTGCCAGCACCGTCTCCACAGACAAAAAAACAGTTTGCATACCACCTGGAGAGCAAAGAAAAGAAAACAACACCAAAATGTCCAGCCAAACCCCCCAACACACCACATTTATAAATAAGAGCAACACCCCCACCTTGCTTCACAATCACGAGGGACGTGACTAAATGTATATGCTGGTGGGCAGGCTTCAGTTAAGGGGAGGACAGCTGTAAGTTTAAGCCAGGTTTCACATAACCCAATCATATCTAAGTGAGGATCAATAATTAGATCATTAATCAACAATGAATTTGAGGACAGTGATTTTATGTTAATGACCTCTGTGGGGTTGACAGTTGGGCTTTTTGGATTTAGGGGTGGTTCCAGAATAGCATATATAAGATGCCTAGAAGTAGGTTTAAGTTTGAGACATTTTACGTGGGTTGTAGGTAGCAGACATGAAATCGTTGCTATTGCTTGAACAACCACTGGGCCATCCTCAATTTCAACATCATCCAATGTAGTAATGGGTATTATGTTTGCAAAGCGTATCCCTCTATTATTTTTATGGACACGTCTACGGAAACAGGCCACAGTCTCAACTTGATGAATGTCCCTCCCTGGCAGATTTCGGAGTTCTTTCCTCTGAGGGGCCATAAATCTGGTTGCCACCACATATTTTGGCCTATACAATGAAACGGCGTCCACCATAGAACAGCTTTGGGCCCTGGATGGCAACCACCCAGACAGACTACCGGTCCATCACCATGTCTGTCTGCTGCAGCCAGGTGACATGTGGGCGTGTCCTTGACCTTCTCTAACGGATCACAGACACAGAACTAAATGTTGTTGTATGAATTAAATTGTTACATTTTATTTATATTATATTTCTTATTTTAATTATATTATATTTTATTTATGTTTTCTATTTTATTTATATTTTATTTATATCATATTTCACATTTTATTAGTTGTATATTTTATTTATATCATATTTTGTATTTTTTAAAGATTATATCTCATATTTTATTTATATTATATTTTTACATCGACCAAAGACGTAATATTGGCATTTATTGATTGACTGATTGATTGATTGATTTGTCTGCCTTTTTAGAGTATTATGTCAAAACTACTTCATGGATTCTCACCAAATTTGCACCACAGATATTAAGTGATGAAAGACTCCATTAAATTTTGGAGGTGATGTGGATCTGGATTTGTGGACATCAGAAATCTCGGATTGCTATTGCTATTTTATATTTTATTTTAATACTATTTTATATTTATTGATATTATACTTTATATTTTATTCATATTATTTTTCATATTTTATTTCTATTTTATATTTATTTGTGTTATATTTAATTTAGATTATATTTCATATTTTATTTATATCTTCTTCTTCGTCTTTCGGCTGTTCCCGTTAGGGGTCATCACGGCAGATCAATCATTTCCATCTCACCCTGTCCTCTGTATCTTCCTCTGTCACACCAACCACCTGCATGTCCTCCCTCAGCACATCCATAAACCTCCTCTTTGTCCTCCCTCTTCTCCTCCTGCCTGGTGGCTCCATCCTCAGCATCCTTCTCCCTATATACCCTGGGTCCCTCTGCACATGTCCAAACCATCTCAGTCTTGTCTCTCTGACTTTGTCTCCAAACTGTCCCACCTGAGCTGTCCCTCTGATATGTTCATTCCTAATCTTGTCCATTCTTGTCACTCCCAAAGAGAATCTCAACATCTTCAGCTCTGCCACCTCCAGCTCTGCCTCCTGTCTTTTTGTTAGTGCCACTGTCTGTAAACCATACAACATAGCTGGTCTCACTACTGTTTTGTAAACTTTCCCCTTCACTCTTGCTGATATTCTTCGGTCACAAATCACTCCTGCCACCTTTCTCCACCCACTCCACCCTGCCTGCACTCTCTTCTTCACCTCTCTACCACACTCTCTATTACTTTGAACAGTTGACCCCAAATACTTAAACTCATCTACTTTCACCACGTCTACTCCTTGTAACTGCACTATTCCACTGGGCTCCCTCTCATTCACACACATGTACTCAGTCTTGCTTCTACTGACTTTCATTCCCCTTCTCTCCAAAGCATATCTCCACTTCTCCAGACTAGACTCAACTTGCTCTCTACTCTCACTACAGATCACAATGTCATCTTTAAACATCATAGTCCATGGGGACTCCTGTCTGATCTCATCTGTCAACCTGTCCATCACCACTGCGAACAAGAAAGGACTCAGAGCTGATCCTTGGTGTAATCCCACCTCCACCTTGAATGAGTCTGTCATTCTGACTGCGCATCTCATCGGTGACACACTATTCTTGTACATGTCCCGCACTACCCTAACATACTTCTCTGCAACTCCAGACTTCCTCATACAATACCACAGCTCTTCTCTTGGCACCCTATCATAAGCTGTTTCTAAGTCCACAAACACACAATGTAACTCTTTCTGTCCTTCTCTGTACTTCTCCAACAGCATTCTCAGAGCAAACATTGCATCTGTAGTGCTCTTTCTTGGCATGAAACCATATTGCTGCTCACAGATCTTCACCTGTTTTCTAAGCCTAGCTTCTGCTACTCTTTCCCTCTACTACTCTTTACTCTTTTCTTACTCTTTCATGCTTGGGTTCACTCTCCACCACCTCATCTAACACACTCCAGAAATCTTTCTCCTTCATCTCACAACCTACCTGTGGGGCATATGCACTGATGATATCCATCATCACCCCTTCAATTTCCAACTTCACACTCATCACTCTGTCAGACACGCGTTAACCTCTAACACACTTTTAACATACTCTTCCTTTAAAATGACCCCAACACCATTTCTCTTCCTATCCTCACCGTGGTACAACAACTTGTACCCACCGCCGATGCTCCTGCTTACTTCCCTTCCACTTGGTCTCTTGCACCCACAACATGTCTACCTTTCTTCTCTCCATCATATCAGCCAGCTCTCTCCCTTTACCAGTCATACTACCAACATTCAATGTCCCCACTCTCATTTCCACCCTTGTAGTTTTCTTCTTCTCCCATTGTTTGTGGAAATGTTCTCCTCCTCTTCTTTGTTGTCTTCGCCCAGCAGTAGCCCCAATTTCCACCGGCACCCTGTTGGGCAACAGCGGCGGATGTTGTTAACCAGGCCGCGACCAAGCCCCTATGGAAATTCGATTCTTAGTCTGCATAGTTGGTTGGCTTGTTTTACGCGGATGCCCTTCCTGACACAACCCTCCTCATTTATCTGGGCTTGGGGACCGGCACTCAGAATGTATGGCTGCACACCCCATGTGGCTGAGTTATTTTATTTTATTTATATCATATTTCATAATTTATTTATGTTATATTTTATGTTATTATAACATAGTTCATATTTTGTTCATACACTCAACAAAAATATAAACGCAACACTTTTGGTTTTGCTCCCATTTGTATGAGATGAACTCAAAGATCTAAAACTTTTTCCACATACACAATATCACCATTTCCCTCAATATTGTTCACAAACCAGTCTAAATCTGTGATAGTGAGCACTTCTCCTTTGCTGAGATAATCCATCCCACCTCACAGGTGTGCCATATCAAGATGCTGATTAGACACCATGATTAGTACACAGGTGTGCCTTAGACTGCCCACAATAAAAGGCCACTCTGAAAGGTGCAGTTTTGTTTTATGGGGGGGGATACCAGTCAGTATCTGGTGTGACCACCATTTGCCTCATGCAGTGCAACACATCTCCTTCGCATAGAGTTGATCAGGTTGTCAATTGTGGCCTGTGGAATGTTGGTCCACTCCTCTTCAATGGCTGTGCGAAGTTGCTGGATATTGGCAGGAACTGGTACACGCTGTCGTATACGCCGGTCCAGAGCATCCCAAACATGCTAAATGGGTGACATGTCCGGTGAGTATGCCGGCCATGCAAGAACTGGGACATTTTCAGCTTCCAAGAATTGTGTACAGATCCTTGTGTAGCAGGATGGATGACCTTAATGATGTTCAGCTGGTGGATTGAGTGCAGCTGGTTGTGGCAGAGGAGTGTTTGCATAAAAGAGGAGTGTGTGTGCGCTTCTTTCTCTTTCTGGAGACTGACTGCAGGTGTTTGGATGTGTTCACTTCCATGTTCCCGTGAAGACAGGTAGGCCCCGGCCACAGCTGCAGGCTCGTTGAGGTGTAGTGGTGAGTGTTTAAGGAGGTGGTTTTGTTGTACAGAGACCTCTGTGTGGGCTGTCGTTGGTGGTGCACTGCTGAGTTTGTGGTGCTCTTGACGCTCTGGGATGGTGTCGAGTTACAGTTGATTTCTGTGACGGACGGTTCGGTATGTACAGCACAAAGTAAGCTCCTCTTTCAGATATTTGTTATATTTATTTGTTTAAAATGTAGGATTTTGGACCAAGCTGTGGAAGGAGGCCCTGCTGCTTTGCTCTGGTGCTCTGCTGAAAGATTTCGTCCCGTGGGACCAGTGGATGTGCCCTGTTTGCTGTGGCGGCTTTGCGCTGAGTGTGGACATTTGGAAAACTCTGCCAGCTGCGTGATGCAAGGGCGCCCTCATGTGGTCATAATTGGTGGTGTTTTAAATGAGTTTTTTATCAAATTGTCTTTTTAACTAGAACTTCAATTGTTACTAAATTATTTGTTTGTATTTGGGAACCACGTCTCTGTCTCAATTACAACGAACCTGTGTGTTATTCAGTTGTTGAATTCCCTGGGTGGTGTCAGAAGTCCGACATACCATGTTCATTCATGATTTCTAATTGCCTTGACGATTGAGGACTAAATTGTCCGCTTTGCCACACTTGCAACATGGGGCTGTGCATTATCCTGCTGCAACATGAGGTGATGTTCTTGGATGTATGGCACAACAATGGGCCTCAGGATCTCGTCACGGTATCTCTGTGCATTCAAAATGCCATCAATAAAATGCACCTGTGTTCTTCGTCCATAACAGACGCCTGCCCATACCATAACCCCACCGCCACCATGGGCCACTCGATCCACAACATTGACATCAGAAAACCGCTCACCCACACGACGCCACACACGCTGTCTGTCATCTGCCCTGAACAGTGTGAACCGGGATTCATCCGTGAAGAGAACACCTCTCCAACATGCCAAACGCCAGCGAATGTGAGCATTTGCCCACTCAAGTCAGTTACGATGACGAACTGGAGTCAGGTCGAGACCCCGATGAGGACGACGAGCATGCAGATGAGCTTCCCTGAGACGGTTTCTGACAGTTTGTGCAGAAATTCTTTGGTTATGCAAACCGATTGTTTCAGCAGCTGTCCTGACTCCAGTTTGTCATTGTAACTGACTTGAGTGGGCAGATGCTCACATTCGCTGGCGTTTGGCACGTTGGAGAGGTGTTCTCTTCACGGATGAATCCCGATTCACACTGTTCAGGGCAGATGGCAGACAGCATGTGTGGCGTTGTGTGGGTGAGCTGTTTTCTGAGGTCAATGTTGTGGATCGAGTGGCCCATGGTGGCGGTGGGGTTATGGTATGGGCAGGCGTCTGTTATGGATGAAGAACACAGGTGCATTTTATTGATGGCATTTTGAATGCACAGAGATACCGTGACGAGATCCTGAGGCCCATTGTTGTGCCATACATCCAAGAACATCACCTCATGTTGCAGCAGGATAATGCACGGCCCCATGTTGCAAGGATCTGTACACAATTCTTGGAAGCTGAAAATGTCCCAGTTCTTGCATGGCCGGCATACTCACCGGACATGTCACCCATTGAGCATGTTTGGGATGCTCTGGACCGGCGTATACGACAGCGTGTACCAGTTCCTGCCAATATCCAGCAACTTCGCACAGCCATTGAAGAGGAGTGGACCAACATTCCACAGGCCACAATTGACAACCTGATCAACTCTATGCGAAGGAGATGTGTTGCACTGCATGAGGCAAATGGTGGTCACACCAGATACTGACTGGTATCCCCCCCCAATAAAACAAAACTGCACCTTTCAGAGTGGCCTTTTATTGTGGGCAGTCTAAGGCACACCTGTGCACTAATCATGATGTCTAATCAGCATCTTGGTATGGTACACCTGTGAGGTGGGATGGATTATCTCAGCAAAGGAGAAGTGCTCACTATCACAGATTTAGACTGGTTTGTGAACATATTTGAGGGAAATGGTGATATTGTGTATGTGGAAAAAGTTTTAGATCTTTGAGTTCATCTCATACAAAATGGGAGCAAAACCAAAAGTGTTGCATTTATATTTTTGTTGAGTGTATTAGATTTTGTATTTTAATGTATGTATAGTGAAGTTTGTGGTTGTTGTTGGTAAAATCAGCCTAAATGTTTTCTGCTGCCATGAGTTGATTTGTGACGATGTTATTGAACATAACTGCTGTTAAATCATCAAAAAATAACTTTATTCATCTGAGCACATTTCAGTTCAGAAATGGTATCACTGACTAACCATCCAGCAAGTGCAGACACATCTGTGGGAAAAGACACTGACTGTTCAGAGTTACTTTTTCATCAATCAGATGCATCAAAGTTGACCAGATTTTGTTCCGTGAATCCTCTTCGTAGGTTCTTTGAATGTGGTGACTTTTGTGTGTTCCCAGAGTGAACAAAACGTCTGCCGCTCACAGAACGTTCTCTGACTGTGCCCCAGCTCTATGGAATGATCTCCCAGCACACATACGCCAGTCGGATAATGTGGAGACTTTGAAATTGAGAATGAAACCGATTTGTTTTCCTGATTTTATTATTAGTTTTATTGTGTTATTGTCTGTTTTTAAGTTTTGTCTTTTTATTGTGTTTTTGACTTTTTATTACTTTTGTCTGTTTTTTGTATTGTTTTGTAAAGCGCCTTGAGGCGATCTCATTTTGAGTTGGCACTATAGAAATTATTAAATTAAAAATTTGAAATTTGGTGAGACACAAGATGAAAGCATCAATGGTTTTTGAGTTATTGTGTGAAGAACGTGGACCAGATGAACCAGCGAGCATGCCGAGGCTGGATCGTGCAACACAGACCGACACTGATCCAGCTCCATGATGAGTGCCTCTCCTCACCCTTTCACAATAAAGCACTGTATTTCCTGGGCAGCTTTTATTGTGACGCCCTTTCAGGAGAATTCTTATTGGACGTTTGTCCTCAGCAGCTCAGTGATTTTCTCATTTGAAGGGTTTTGTCCACTTTTACGCACCAAATCTGCAAAACGCCAGTCTCTGTGTCCTCAGGCCCCGTCACCATGACAACACCGACTCTGACCTCTGACCTCTGTCTGCAGGGTCAGACCGACAGCAGGGCCACTCTGACAGCGTCCACAGAAAAATGTCTCCTGTCTCCAGTTACGTCCCGCCACCTGATTACCTACAGGGAGATGAAGACGATGACATCATCAAACCCAAAAAACTGATCAACCCCGTCAAAGAGTCCAGGAACCACCAGGAACTTCACCGGGAACTGCTCAGCAGCTACAAACGGTAACATGACAGCACGCGGTTCCCCATTCAATAGGACACTTCAAATACACAGAACACTGAATACTACAATACACTGAATACTACAGTACACTGAATACTACAGTACAGTGGATACTACAGAACACTGAATACTACAGAACACTGAATACTACAGTACAGTGAATACTACAGAACACTGAATACTACAGAACACTGGATACTACAGAACACTGAATACTACAGAACCACTGGATACTGCAGAAACAGGATACTACAGTACAGTGGATACTACAGAAACTGAATATACAGAACACTGGATACTACAGTACAGGGATACTACGAACACTGGATACTACAGAACACTGGATACTACAAACACTGAATACTACAGAACACTGAATACTATAGTACAGTGGATACTACAGAACACTGAATACTACAGAACACTGGATACTACAGAACACTGAATACTACAGACCACTGAATACTACAGTACAGTGGATACTACAGACCACTGAATACTACAGAACACTGAATACTACAGAACAGTGGATACTACAGAACACTGAATACTACAGACCACTGGATACTACAGAACACTGAATACTACAGAACACGGAAATACTACAGAACAGTGGATACTACAGAACACTGAATACTACGACCACATGAATACCTGACAGTACAGTGGAATACTACAGACACCACTGAAACTACAGAACACTGAATAATACAGAACACTGAACTACTACAGAACACTGGATACTAAAGAACCGTGGATAACTACAGAACCACTGGAATACTATAGTACAGTGGATTACTACAGAACACTGAATACTACAGAACACTGATACTACAGAACCTGAATACTACAGAACCCTGTAATAAGCTACAGAACACTGAATACTACAGTACAGTGGATACTACAGACCCACTGAATCTACAGAACACTGAATATACAGAACAGTGGATACTACAGAACACTGAATACTACAGAACACTGAATACTACAGAACACTGAATACTACAGTACAGTGGATACTACAGAACACTGAATACTACAGAACACTGGATACTACAGAACACTGAATACTACAGAACACTGAATACTACAGTACAGTGGATACTACAGAACACTGAATACTACAGAACACTGGATACTACAGAACACTGAATACTACAGAACACTGAATACTACAGTACAGTGGATACTACAGAACACTGAATACTACAGAACACTGGATACTACAGTACAGTGGATACTACAGAACACTGAATACTACAGAACACTGGATACTACAGAACACTGAATACTACAGTACACTGGATACTACAGTACAGTGGATACTACAGAACATGGATACTGCAGAACACTGGATACTACAGTACAGTGGATACTACAGAACACTGAATATACAGAACACTGGATACTACAGTACAGTGGATACTACGAAACACTGGATACTACAGAACACTGGATACTACAGAACACTGAATACTACAGAACACTGAATACTATAGTACAGTGGATACTACAGAACACTGAATACTACAGAACACTGGATACTACAGAACACTGAATACTACAGACCACTGAATACTACAGTACAGTGGATACTACAGACCACTGAATACTACAGAACATGAATACTACAGAACAGTGGATATACAGAACACTGAATACTACAGACCACTGAATACTACAGTACAGTGGATACTACAGAACACTGAATACTACAGAACACTGATACTACAGAACAGTGGATACTACAGAACACTGAATACTACAGACCACTGAATACTACAGTACAGTGGATACTACAGACCACTGAATACTACAGAACACTGAATACTACAGAACACTGAATACTACAGAACACTGGATACTACAGAACACTGGATACTACAGAACACTGGATACTACAGAACACTGAATACTACAGAACACTGGATACTACAGAACACTGAATACTACAGAACACTGAATACTACAGAACACTGATACTACAGTACAGTGGATACTACAGACCACTGAATACTACAGAACACTGAATACTACAGAACAGTGGATACTACAGAACACTGAATACTACAGAACACTGAATACTACAGTACAGTGGATACTACAGAACACTGAATACTACAGAACACTGGATACTACAGAACACTGAATACTACAGTACAGTGGATACTACAGAACACTGAATACTACAGAACACTGGATACTACAGAACACTGAATACTACAGAACACTGAATACTACAGTACAGTGGATACTACAGAACACTGAATACTACAGAACACTGGATACTACAGTACAGTGGATACTACAGAACACTGAATACTACAGAACATGAATACTACAGAACACTGAATACTACAGTACACTGGATACTACAGAACACTGAATACTACAGAACACTGAATACTACAGTACAGTGGATACTACAGAACACTGAATACTACAGAACACTGGATACTACAGAACACTGAATACTACAGAACACTGAATACTACAGTACAGTGGATACTACAGAACACTGAATACTACAGAACTGAATACTACAGAACACTGAATACTACAGTACAGTGGATACTACAGAACACTGAATACTACAGAACACTGGATACTACAGAACACTGGATACTACAGAACACTGAATACTACAGAACACTGGATACTACAGTACAGTGGATACTACAGAACACTGAATACTACAGAACACTGAATACTACAGAACACTGAATACTACAGTACAGTGGATACTACAGAACACTGGATACTACAGAACACTGAATACTACAGAACACTGAATACTACAGTACAGTGGATACTACAGAACACTGAATACTACAGAACACTGAATACTACAGTACAGTGCATACTACAGAACAGTGGATACTACAGTACAGTGGATACTACAGTACAGTGGATACTACAGAACACTGAATACTACAGAACACTGGATACTACAGTACAGTGGATACTACAGTACAGTGAATACTACAGTACACTGGATACTACAGAACACTGGATACAGTACAGTGGAGACTACAGAACACTGGATACTACAGTACAGTGGATACTACAGAACACTGATACTACAGAACACTGAATACTACAGTACAGTGGATACTACAGTACACTGGATACTACAGTACAGTGGATACTACAGAACACTGAATACTACAGAACACTGAATACTACAGTACAGTGGATACTACAGAACACTGAATACTACAGAACACTGGATACTACAGTACAGTGGATACTACAGAACACTAAATACTACAGAACACTGGATACTACAGAACACTAAATACTACAGTACAGTGGATACTACAGAACACTGAATACTACAGAACACTGAATACTACAGAACACTGAATACTACAGTACAGTGGATACTACAGAACACTGAATACTACAGAACACTGGATACTACAGAACACTGAATACTACAGACACTGAATACTACAGTACAGTGGATACTACAGACCACTGAATACTACAGAACACTGAATACTACAGAACAGTGGATACTACAGAACACTGAATACTACAGACCACTGAATACTACAGTACAGTGGATACTACAGAACACTGAATACTACAGAACACTGAATACTACAGTACAGTGGATACAGAACACTGAATACTACAGACCACTGAATACTACAGTACAGTGGATACTACAGACCACTGAATACTACAGAACACGATACTACAGAACACTGGATACTACAGAACACTGAATACTACAGAACACTGGATACTACAGAACACTGGATACTACAGAACACTGAATACTATAGTACAGTGGATACTACAGAACACTGAATACTACAGAACACTGGATACTACAGAACACTGAATACTACAGAACAGTGGATACTACAGAACACTGAATACTACAGACCACTGAATACTACAGTACAGTGGATACTACAGACCACTGAATACTACAGAACACTGAATACTACAGAACAGTGGATACTACAGAACAGTGGATACTACAGAACACTGAATACTACAGAACACTGAATACTACAGTACAGTGGATACTACAGAACACTGAATACTACAGAACACTGGATACAGAACACTGAATACTACAGAACACTGAATACTACAGTACAGTGGATACTACAGAACATGAATACTACAGAACACTGGATACTACAGAACACTGAATACTACAGAACACTGAATACTACAGTACAGTGGATACTACAGAACACTGAATACTACAGAACACTGGATACTACAGTACAGTGGATACTACAGAACACTGAATACTACAGAACACTGGATACTACAGAACACTGAATACTACAGTACATGGATACTACAGAACACTGAATACTACAGAACAACTGAATACTACAGTACAGTGGATACTACAGAACACTGAATACTACAGAACACTGGATACTACAGAACACTGAATACTACAGAACACTGAATACTACAGTACAGTGGATACTACAGAACACTGGATACTACAGAACACTGAATACTACAGAACACTGAATACTACAGTACAGTGGATACTACAGAACACTGAATACTACAGAACACTGGATACTACAGAACACTGGATACTACAGAACACTGAATACTACAGAACACTGCATACTACAGTACAGTGGATACTACAGAACACTGAATACTACAGAACACTGAATACTACAGAAACTGGATACTACAGAACATGAATACTACAGAACACTGAATACTACAGTACAGTGGATACAGAACACTGAATACTACAGAACACTGGATACTACAGAACACTGAATACTACAGACCACTGAATACTACAGTACAGTGGATACTACAGTACAGTGGATACTACAGTACAGTGGATACTACAGAACACTGAATACTACAGTACAGTGGATACTACAGAACAGGGATACTACAGTACAGTGGATACTACAGTACAGTGGATACTACAGAACACTGAATACTACAGTACAGTGGATACTACAGAACAGTGGATACTACAGTACAGTGGATACTACAGTACAGTGGATACTACAGAACACTGAATACTACAGAACACTGGATACTACAGTACAGTGGATACTACAGTACAGTGAATACTACAGTACACTGGATACTACAGAACACTGGATACTACAGTACAGTGGAGATACAGAACACTGGATACTACAGTACAGTGGATACTACAGAACACTGAATACTACAGAACACTGAATACTACAGTACAGTGGATACTACAGTACACTGGATACTACAGAACACTGAATACTACAGTACAGTGGATACTACAGAACACTGAATACTACAGAACACTGGATACTACAGAACACTGGATACTACAGTACAGTGGATACTACAGAACACTGAATACTACAGAACACTGAATACTACAGTACAGTGGATACTACAGAACACTGAATACTACAGAACACTGAATACTACGGTACAGTGGATACTACAGAACACTGGATACTACAGAACACTGAATACTACGGTACAGTGGATACTACAGAACACTGAATACTACGGTACAGTGGATACTACAGAACACTGGATACTACAGAACACTGAATACTACAGTACAGTAGATACTACAGTACAGTGGATACTACAGAACACTGAATACTACAGTACAGTGGATACTACAGAACACTGAATACTACAGTACAGTGGATACTACAGAACACTGAATACTACAGAACACTGGATACTACAGAACACTGAATACTACAGTACCGTGGATACTACAGTACAGTGGATACTACAGAACACTGAATACTACAGTACAGTGGATACTACAGAACACTGGATACTACAGAACACTGAATACTACAGTACAGTGGATATACAGTACAGTGGATACTACAGAACACTGAATACTACAGTACAGTGGATACTACACAACACGGATACTACAGTACACTGGATACTACAGAACACTAAATACTACAGTACAGTGGATACTACAGAACACTGGATACTACAGAACACTGAATACTACAGAACACTAAATACTACAGTACAGTGAATACTACAGAACACTGAATACTACGTACAGTGGATACTACAGTACAGTGGATACTACAGAACACTGAATACTACAGTACAGTGGATACTACAGAACACTGAATACTACAGAACACTAAATACTACAGTACAGTGGATACTACAAACACTGAATACTACAGAACACTGGATACTACAGAACACTAAATACTACAGTACAGTGGATACTACAGAACACTAAATACTACAGAACACTAAATACTACAGTACAGTGGATACTACAGAACACTGGATACTACAGAACACTGGATACTACAGAACACTAAATACTACAGAACATAAATACTACAGTACAGTGGATACTACAGAACACTGAATACTACAGTACAGTGGATACTACAGAACACTAAATACTACAGAACACTAATACTACAGTACAGTGGATACTACAGAAACTGGATACTACAGAACACTGAATACAGAACACTGGATACTACAGAACACTGAATACTACAGTACAGTGGATACTACAGAACACTGAATACTACAGAACACTGGATACTACAGAACACTGGATACTACAGAACACTAAATACTACAGAACATGAATACTACAGTACAGTGGATACTACAGAACACTGGATACTACAGAACACTGAATACTACAGAACACTGGATACTACAGAACACTGAATACTACAGAACACTGAATACTACAGAACACTAAATACTACAGAACACTGAATACTACAGAACACTGAATACTACAGAACACTGGATACTACAGAACACTGAATACTACAGTACAGTGGATACTACAGAACACTGAATACTACAGAACACTGGATACTACAGAACAATGAATACTACAGTACAGTGGATACTACAGAACACTGGATACTACAGAACACTGAATACTACAGTACAGTGGATACTACAGAACACAGAATACTACAGAACACTGAATACTACAGTACAGTGGATACTACAGAACACTGAATACTACAGTACAGTGGATACTACAGAACACTGGATACTACAGAACACTGAATACTACAGTACAGTGGATACTACAGTACAGTGGATACTACAGTACACTGAATACTACAGAACACTGAATACTACAGTACAGTGGATACTACGGAACACTGAATACTACAGTACAGTGAATACTACAGTACACTGGATACTACAGAACACTGGATACTACAGTACAGTGGGAGACTACAGAACACTGGATACTACAGTACAGTGGATACTACAGAACACTGAATACTACAGAACACTGAATACTACAGTACAGTGGATACTACAGTACACTGGATACTACAGTACAGTGGATACTACAGAACACTGAATACTACAGAACACTGAATACTACAGTACAGTGGATACTACAGAACACTGAATACTACAGAACACTGGATACTACAGAACACTGGATACTACAGTACAGTGGATACTACAGAACACTAAATACTACAGAACACTGGATGCTACAGAACACTAAATACTACAGTACAGTGGATACTACAGAACACTGAATACTACAGAACACTGAATACTACAGAACACTGAATACTATAGTACAGTGGATACTACAGAACACTGAATACTACAGAACACTGGATACTACAGAACACTGAATACTACAGACAACTGAATACTACAGTACAGTGGATACTACAGACCACTGAATACTACAGAACACTGAATACTACAGAACAGTGGATACTACAGAACACTGAATACTACAGACCACTGAATACTACAGTACAGTGGATACTACAGAACACTGAATACTACAGAACACTGAATACTACAGAACAGTGGATACTACAGAACACTGAATACTACAGACCACTGAATACTACAGTACAGTGGATACTACAGACCACTGAATACTACAGAACACTGGATACTACAGAACACTGGATACTACAGAACACTGAATACTACAGAACACTGAATACTACAGAACACTGAATACTACAGAACACTGAATACTATAGTACAGTGGATACTACAGAACACTGAATACTACAGAACACTGGATACTACAGAACACTGAATACTACAGAACAGTGGATACTACAGAAACTGAATACTACAGACCACTGAATACTACAGTACAGTGGATACTACAGACCACTGAATACTACAGAACACTGAATACTACAGAACAGTGGATACTACAGAACACTGAATACTACAGAACACTGAATACTACAGTACAGTGGATACTACAGAACACTGAATACTACAGAACACTGGATACTACAGAACACTGAATACTACAGAACACTGAATACTACAGTACAGTAGATACTACAGAACACTGAATACTACAGAACACTGGATACTACAGAACACTGAATACTACAGAACACTGAATACTACAGTACAGTGGATACTACAGAACACTGAATACTACAGAACACTGGATACTACAGTACAGTGGATACTACAGAACACTGAATACTACAGAACACTGGATACTACAGAACACTGAATACTACAGTACACTGGATACTACAGAACACTGAATACTACAGAACACTGAATACTACAGTACAGTGGATACTACAGAACACTGAATACTACAGAACACTGGATACTACAGAACACTGAATACTACAGAACACTGAATACTACAGTACAGTGGATACTACAGAACACTGGATACTACAGAACACTGAATACTACAGAACACTGAATACTACAGTACAGTGGATACTACAGAACACTGAATACTACAGAACACTGGATACTACAGAACACTGGATACTACAGAACACTGAATACTACAGAACACTGCATACTACAGTACAGTGGATACTACAGAACACTGAATACTACAGAACACTGAATACTACAGAACACTGGATACTACAGAGCACTGAATACTACAGAACACTGAATACTACAGTACAGTGGATACTACAGACCACTGAATACTACAGAACACTGAATACTACAGAACAGTGGATACTACAGACCACTGAATACTACAGTACAGTGGATACTACAGTACAGTGGATACTACAGTACAGTGGATACTACAGAACACTGAATACTACAGTACAGTGGATACTACAGAACAGTGGAATACAGTACAGTGGATACTACAGTACAGTGGATACTACAGAACACTGAATACTAGTACAGTGGATACTACAGAACAGTGGATACTACAGTACAGTGGATACTACAGTACAGTGGATACTACAGAACACTGAATACTACAGAACACTGGATACTACAGTACAGTGGATACTACAGTACAGTGAATACTACAGTACACTGGATACTACAGAACACTGGATACTACAGTACAGTGGAGACTACAGAACACTGGATACTACAGTACAGTGGATACTACAGAACACTGAATACTACAGAACACTGAATACTACAGTACAGTGGATACTACAGTACACTGGATACTACAGAACACTGAATACTACAGTACAGTGGATACTACAGAACACTGAATACTACAGAACACTGGATACTACAGAACACTGGATACTACAGTACAGTGGATACTACAGAACACTAAATACTACAGAACACTGGATACTACAGAACACTAAATACTACAGTACAGTGGATACTACAGAACACTGAATACTACAGAACACTGAATACTACGGTACAGTGGATACTACAGAACACTGGATACTACAGAACACTGAATACTACGGTGCAGTGGATACTACAGAACACTGAATACTACGGTACAGTGGATACTACAGAACACTGGATACTACAGAACACTGAATACTACAGTACAGTAGATACTACAGTACAGTGGATACTACAGAACACTGAATACTACAGTACAGTGGATACTACAGAACACTGGATACTACAGAACATGAATACTACAGTACAGTGGATACTACAGAACACTGGATACTACAGAACACTGAATACTACAGTACCGTGGATACTACAGTACAGTGGATACTACAGAACACTGAATACTACAGTACAGTGGATACTACAGAACATGGATACTACAGAACACTGAATACTACAGTACAGTGGATACTACAGTACAGTGGATACTACAGAACACTGAATACTACAGTACAGTGGATACTACACAAACTGGATACTACAGTACACTGGATACTACAGAACACTAAATACTACAGTACAGTGGATACTACAGAACACTGGATACTACAGAACACTGAATACTACAGAACACTGAATAACAGTACAGTGAATACTACAGAACACTGAATACTACAGTACAGTGGATACTACAGTACAGTGGATACTACAGAACACTGAATACTACAGTACAGTGGATACTACAGAACACTGAATACTACAGAACACTAAATACTACAGTACAGTGGATACTACAGAACACTGAATACTACAGAACATGGATACTACAGAACACTAAATACTACAGTACAGTGGATCCTACAGAACACTGAATACTACAGTACAGTGGATACTACAGTACAGTGGATACTACAGAACACTGATACTACGTACAGTGGATACTACACAACACTGGATACTACAGTACACTGGATACTACAGAACACTAAATACTACAGAACACTAAATACTACAGTACAGTGGATACTACAGAACACTGGATACTACAGAACACTGGATACTACAGAACACTAAATACTACAGAACACTAAATACTACAGTACAGTGGATACTACAGAACACTGAATACTACAGTACAGTGGATACTACAGAACACTAAATACTACAGAACACTAAATACTACAGTACAGTGGATACTACAGAACACTGGATACTACAGAACACTGGATACTACAGAACACTGAATACTACAGTACAGTGGATACTACAGAACACTGAATACTACAGAACACTGGATACTACAGAACACTGGATACTACAGAACACTAAATACTACAGAACACTGAATACTACAGTACAGTGGATACTACAGAACACTGGATACTACAGAACACTGAATACTACAGAACACTGGATACTACAGAACACTGAATACTACAGAACACTGAATACTACAGAACACTAAATACTACAGAACACTGAATACTACAGAACACTGAATACTACAGAACACTGGATACTACAGAACACTGAATACTACAGTACAGTGGATACAGAACACTGAATACTACAGAACACTGGGATACAGAACAATGAATACTACAGTACAGTGGATACTACAGAACACTGGATACTACAGAACACTGAAACTACAGTACAGTGGATACTACAGAACACAGAATACTACAGAACACTGAATACTACAGTACAGTGGATACTACAGAACACTGAATACTACAGTACAGTGGATACTACAGAACATGGATACTACAGAACACTGAATACTACAGTACAGTGGATACTACAGTACAGTGGATACTACAGTACACTGAATACTACAGAACACTGAATACTACAGTACAGTGGATACTACGGAACACTGAATACTACAGTACAGTGGATACTACAGAACACTGAATACTACAGTACACTGGATACTACAGAACACTGGAACACTGGATACTACAGAACACTGGATACTACAGAACACTGGATACTACAGTACAGTGGATACTACAGAACACTGAATACTACAGTACAGTGGATACTACAGAACACTGGATACTACAGAACACTGAATACTACAGAACACTGAATACTACAGAACACTAAAAACTACAGAACACTAAAAACTACAGTACAGTGGATACTACAGAACACTGGATACTACAGAACACTGGATACTACAGTACAGTGGATACTACAGAACACTGAATACTACAGAACACTGGATACTACAGAACACTGGATACTACAGAACACTGGATACTACAGTACAGTGGATACTACAGAACAGTGGATACTAGAACAGTGGATACTACAGAACACTGGATACAGTACAGTGGATACTACAGAACACTGAATACTACAGTAGAGTGGATACTACAGTACAGTGGATACTACAGAACACTGGATACTACAGTACAGTGGATACTACAGAACACTGGATACTACAGAACAGTGGATACTACAGAACAGTGGATACTACAGAACACTGAATACTACAGTACAGTGGATACTACAGAACACTGGATACTACAGTACAGTGGATACTACAGAACACTCGATACTACAGAACACTGAATACTACAGTACAGTGGATACTACAGAACACTCAATACTACAGTACAGTGGATACTACAGAACACTGAATACTACAGTACAGTGGATACTACAGAACACTGAATACTACAGAACACTGAATACTACAGTACAGTGGATACTACAGAACACTGAATACTACAGAACACAGAAGGTTACAAATGATCTTCTTATGGCCTCGGACAGTGGACTCATCTCTGTGCTTGTTCTGTTAGACCTCAGTGCTGCTTTTGATACTGTTGACCATAAAATTTTATTACAGAGATTAGAGCATGCCATAGATATTAAAGGCACTGCGCTGCGGTGGTTTTGAATCATATTTATCTAATAGATTACAATTTGTTCATGTAAATGGGGAATCTTCTTCACAGACTAAGGTTAATTATGGAGTTCCACAAGGTTCTGTGCTAGGACCAATTTTATTCACTTTATACATGCTTCCCTTAGGCAGTATTATTAGACGGCATTGCTTAAATTTTCATTGTTACGCAGATGATACCCAGCTTTATCTATCCATGAAGCCAGAAACACACACCAATTAGCTAAACTGCAGGATTGTCTTACAGACATAAAGACATGGATGACCTCTAATTTCCTGCTTTTAAACTCAGATAAAACTGAAGTTATTCTACTTGGCCCCACAAATCTTAGAAACATGGTGTCTAACCAGATCCTTACTCTGGATGGCATTACCCTGACCTCTAGTAATACTGTGAGAAATCTTGGAGTCATTTTTGATCAGGATATGTCATTCAATGCGCATATTAAACAAATATGTAGGACTGCTTTTTTGCGTTTACGCAATATCTCTAAAATTAGAAAGGTCTTGTCTCAGAGTGATGCTGAAAAACTAATTCATGCATTTATTTCCTCTAGGCTGCACTATTGTAATTCATTATTATCAGGTTGTCCTAAAAGTTCCCTGAAAAGCCTTCAGTTAATTCAAAATGCTGCAGCTAGAGTACTAATGGGGACTAGAAGGAGAGAGCATATCTCACCCATATTGGCCTCTCTTCATTGGCTTCCTGTTAATTCTAGAATAGAATTTAAAATTCTTCTTCTTACTTATAAGGTTTTGAATAATCAGGTCCCATCTTATCTTAGGGACCTCATAGTACCATATCACCCCAATAGAGCGGTTCGCTCTCAGACTGCAGGCTTACTTGTAGTTCCTAGGGTTTCTTAGAGTAGAATGGGAGGCAGAGCCTTCAGCTTTCAGGCTCCTCTCCTGTGGAACCAGCTCCCAATTCAGATCAGGGAGACAGACACCCTCTCTACTTTTAAGATTAGGCTTAAAACTTTCCTTTTTGCTAAAGCTTATAGTTAGGGCTGGATCAGGTGACCCTGAACCATCCCTTAGTTATGCTGCTATAGACTTAGACTGCTGGGGGGTTCCCATGATGCGCTGAGTGTTTCTTTCTCTTTTTGCTCTGTATGCATTTTTCCTTCCCACTGTTGCCAAGTGCTTGCTCACAGGGGGTCGTTTTGACCGTTGGGGTTTTTACGTAATTATTGTATGGCCTTGCCTTACAATATAAGGCGCCTTGGGGCAACTGTTTGTTGTGATTTGGCGCTATAAATAAAATTGATGATTTGATTAAAATCGTCCCTCAAAGCCATTTGAATTTCACGAATGGTGTCCACCTGGAGGCCTCTCACAGTTTCGGGAACAATTTGATGCAGCAAAGCTCCAAATCATTCATACATTTATTCGCAATAAAAATCCGACGAGGGGCGTGGACCACTGCTCACACAAAGCCTGCTCACAGGCGAATGATGCAACCGACAGGCGTGAAAAAAACTCACGCATGCGCACGAAGGTTCAGCTTGGCTGATGCAATCAAACGTGATTCAAAATCCATATGGTTTTTGGAAAAAATAAAAAGGTCCGATACTTTTCTAACAGACCTCGTATGTTGTGTTATTATGTGTTTTTATTCTTTTACCTTTCTATGGTTGTTGCTTTTTATTATATTTTAATCTTTAATTAATTTGTTTTATTTTCTCATGTTGTGTGAAGCACCTGAGGTGATTTTTATAGTGAATTAATAAATTTGAATTTGAACCAAAAGCTAAAAGAGACAGACTATGAAAAGTTTCTATTAGTTTTGAAAAATGGTCTTCAAGAAGGTTTGGGTGTCCCTTAAGGCCGGTTCTGAGGATCCTTGGGTTGAGTGAACCTGGACATGGTACGAGCATTACAGGTTTGTGTTTGTATTACAGGGGTGGAGCCAGTGTGGAAGCAAAAGCCTGAGCTGCAGAGGGTTCTGGCGTCACGGAGGAGGGACCAACTAATCAAACTGAGGAAGGAGGAAGAAGAAGCACGGAGGGAAGGTGACACCTCTGGAACAGGTAGCTGCTGAAGAGACACAAACACCTGGATGAGGTACAACAAACACACACAGTCCCCCAGAGGTGGAAACTGTAGTTCAGTGCCCGCCACTGGCACTGTCTGGGCTGATTACGACGACTGGGGCTACAGATCTGGCAACTTCTGTGAAAGTGGCTCAGTGATAATTGATTTTGTAAACCTCTGGGGCGGTGATTTGCTGGATCCTTCTTCAACATGCAGAGATGTCCTGCTGATGTTGTGCTGGTGATGGAGATAAGAGGTCCATCGTGTCCTCGTGGGCAGATGCTGCACGCCTCTGCAGACCTGGCATTTGTTTGAGGAAGCTGGGATAAGTAACTCACCTTCTGCTCTCTAGTTATCCCGGCCTCCTTATGGAGGAACAAAGCACCGTGTTCCTCCAAACCTAAAATCTCAGTCAAGTGATGGCTGTGCTCTTCCTCTGGGCCGGTACATTGAACCCTTGTCTAAGCTTTATCCTTGTGGCAGGATGATGGCAGTTCTGTGCCAGGGTTTGTGGGGCTGATTGTAAAGTCAGCTGTGAAACACCAAACATCAATAGCCTGCAAAGGTGGTGAAGCAGCTGAGGGCAGGTGAAGCTGCAGCGGTCCTGTGGTATCAGCAGTGCGTTATTTTGGTCAGGTGAGGATGCCGTTGTCTTGGTATTGTAAGTAAGCTTTTGCTTCCATTTGGCAGACAGGCACTCATCCCAGCAGACTGGACCAGTACCTGTTTCCCCTCTCTGGAAAGGAAACACTGATTGCCTGATTCCAACACTTGCAGCGGGTTTCCTTGCTCACAGTACCAGGTAAAGGATGCTGGGCACCTGCTTGCTGTTCAGTGGACTATCAGCAGTTCCAGTTTCACAAGTCAAGAAGTTAATTCAGTCCACCCCATCCTGAGTCTCCAAGGACACACTGAGCACCAGCGGTGAATAATGGCAGAGCTTCTGTGCTGCCTGTTTTGACTTTCACACAAAGTTTCGACTGTTCTCTGGGCTGCTTTTTTCATCAGAATTCTCAGGATCACGAACCAGTTGGTTGACTTCACAGGTCCTGTGAGCGCTGTTCTGAGTGGAGGGTCTTGTCAGGATTTGACCCTGATCCTGGGTTTGATTCTATTTTTTCCTCCTTCTTTTACCCACCATCTGCTCCAGCTCTGTTTTATTAGTTATCATGTGTTTATTCTGTTCTATTTTACTTTGACACTTTGTTCTCTTTGTTACTTTTCATTCTTTAGCCATTGTCCAGTTCCGTTCTTGTTTTGTTCAGCCAGTTTGTTTTTTTCATTGTTTATCCTTGTTATTTGTTCTTCTCATTTGTTATGTTATCTGTTGTGCTTTAGTGTCAGGTTTTCTTAATCACAGTCTCTGTTTTATTATAGTTTGTTTAGTCACTTTGTTTTCTTAGTTCCAGTTTCGTTTTGTCTTAGTGTTTATTTTCTTTCTGTCCTCATGTTCATGCTCAGTCATTCCAGTTCATAGTAATATTGTATTCTGCCCTCGGTTTCTGATTGCTCCTAGTTCCCTGTTTCTCTCACGCCCCTCTGATTATGTTCTCACTCCACTGCACTTATGGACTTATGTCTTTGTCCCTCACTTTGATTCAGTCTGTCTAGGTTTCCATTCACTCACGCTCTTTGTGTATTACATCATTCCACTTTGTGCACTCCCCTCCTCACAATCTTGCCCATGTATATCTTTGTCCCATAGCCACGCCCCTTTCTAGATTGTTCCTCACGTGCACCAAATTAACACCTGCTTCACATCACCCTGATTTCTTTGCCCCTTATTTAAACCATCACCGTCTCACAGCGCACCACCAGTTTGTCATCTTTGTACACATTCCAGCTCTCGTTTTTTCAGTCCTGATTTTGTCTTGCCGTGTACCGTATTTTGCTCTCTTCTCCTCTACCACGCCTCTTGCCTTGTCCCAGATGTCTGTGTTTGCTCGTGCCTCTGACCCCTGCTCAACCATGACTGCGTTTTTGCCTGATCCCGATTGTACGTCTGCTCCGCTGATTGACCACATGTGTACCGAACCAGAGCCTGGAATAAAGACCATGTTTCCCTTTCACCAAAACCTAGTCTGGGTGTTTACATTGCGGGTCCAGCTGCTATGGTTACTGGGCAGCCGCCCATCTGACAGCTCTGACTTCTTCCAGTGAATTTTCATCCCAGTCTCACATTTTTTTTTTTCGTGCTCCCGTGACGAAATGAGTCAAATTTTCGTGACCGGAGCTTTTTTTTAACTCACTATTCCTAACCCTACTCCCCCCCCCCACCCTAACCTTCACCATAACCTAATCTTACTCCTTCCCCCACCCTAACCATAACCCCCCCAACCCCCCCACTTCACTTTTAATTTCATGCAGCCATCACGGACTGAAAGAGAATGAATTCGTGCTGCCGTGACGAAAATGAGGCGCTTTTCGTCACAATATCACGAACCAATAGATTAATGTATATTTCGTGCTGCTGAAGCACGACTTGCCGTGAGACCAGGTTGGAATTTTAGCATTTATCATGATGTGTTGTGGGTTGACTGGGAGTTGGGACAGGCTGTGGAGATCCAGTGACTTTGGTGCCTTTGTCAGTGAGGAACATTTTACTGACCTTGACTTTGTGGATTGGCGCTGTGATCTTAGTGGAATCAATGGATTCCCTAATTGCTAATCTCAGTGAAAATGTGTGTCTTAGTCCATGACTGGCCTGGATCAAGACTAAGATTCAGGCTTTCAATGACTTCCTGAACTTGGCTATTAGAAGTGTATGTTTGTAGTGAAAGTGCCAAACATATTGAGAAATGTACTAATCTCTATTGTGACATTCATGTCTCTGGGTCCTGCACATTGGAAAACACCACTTGTACACCCATAGATCACCTGGCTGGAGCAGAAGTAGTGCTGTTGCTGGGAGATGGGAATGGACTGTATAGTCACCGTTCAGGACACAGGGTGGTGGATGCAGTGACACCAGCTCAGGCCTGACACAACCTAACATGGCACACTGCCTCCCTTGAAACTGTAGGAGAAACGCATTAGCAAAATGTAAAAGTCCACTCAAAACCTCTATACCTCTGCCAAGGCTGATAGTCTGCAGTCAGCACTCAGGTGCCTCGGTTTTGACAATACCAGCACCTGGAGAAGGTCAAGGACATGCCCACATTGCACCCGGCCAAGGACATATCCATGTTTCACCTGGCTGCAGCCAGACAGATGGTTATTTTTGAGAGGTGGGGAGGGGTCAGTTAACTGCATAGGTGGTTACTTTCAAAGACCCAAAGTGGTTCCATGGTGTGGTGGATGTCTTGACAGATTGCACCAATGTGTGCTCTCTGATACAACCTGACTGACCTGACCTCATATCAATGGAAAACAATGGAAACTTCTGATTACAGGTGATGATCATTAGGGTCAGATGGTAGATAAGCCACAACACAACCTGGAAGGCCCAAAGTGTTGTGAGGGTTTCTGGAAAGCATTTGGTTAAAGAACCTATCCTGACAATGTTCACTTTACACCTCCGAAGAACTTTGCCACAGTGAGAACGACTGGTCAAGTATGACGTCAGCCATGCAAGGGCACTCCAGTAATCCCAAAAAGATTTTCCAGCCTATCAAGTAGAATATGATGATCCGCTGTATCAAATAGAGCACTGAGATATAACAGCAACAGAACCGTAGTGGTGTCTGTATCCATTGTAAGCAGAAGATCATTCACTACTTAGTGAGAGCCGTCTCTGTGGAATGATATTTTCTAAAAGCAGACTGCAGCGGCTCAAAGAGATTATTCTCAGTAACGTAGTCCACGAGCTGCCGGAAACACTTTTTCCCGAATTTTAGAGCAAATGATAGATTGATATTGGCCGATAGTTTGTCAATACACTAGGGTCAAGATTAGGTTTCTTAAGTAATGGTTTAATCACTGCAGATTTGAAACATTTAGAAACAGATCCAGAAGTTAAAGAAAGATTAATCATTTCCAGCACAGTCGGCCCAAGATGTGGACCACAGGTCCTTAAACAGTTTTGTTGGTATAAGATCAAATAAACAGGTTGTGCTCTTTGTTGACATTGAGTTCATCAGCACATCTAGAGAGATACTATCAAATTCTGCAAATCTAGGTAATACCTCAGTAGTGGCACCCACATCAATAGCAGGGTGTAGTGGCTGGGTTAAGGCATGCTGGGATATGTTTAACTTAATGTCTCCTATTTTCTTCTCAAAGTAACTCAGCCACATGGGGTGTGCAGCCAGTACATTCTGAGTGCCGGTCCCAAGCCCGGATAAATGAGGAGGGTTGCATCAGGAAGGGCATCCGGCGTAAAACAAGCCAACCGAACTATGCAGACTCAGAATCGAATTCCCATACCGGATCGGTCGCGGCCCCGGGTTAACAGTGTCCGCCACCGGTGCTATTGCCCAACAGGGTGCCGGTGGAAATTGGGCTACTGCTGGGCGAAGATGACGAAGAGGAGGAGGAAAACGTTGCCACGAACGCGGAGGAGAAGAAGAAAACTAGAAGGGTGGAAATGAGAGTGGGGACTTTGAATGTTGGTAGTATGACTGGTAAAGGGAGAGAGCTGGCTGGCTATGATGGAGAGGAGAAAGGCTTAGACATATTGTGTGTGCAAGAGACCAAGTGGAAGGGAAGTAAGAGCAGGAGCATCGGCGGTGGGTACAAGGTTTGTTGTACCATGGTGAGCACAGGAAAGAGAAATGGTGTTGGGGTCATTTTAAAGGAAGAGTATGGTAAAAGTGTGTTGGCGGTTAAGCGAGTGTCTGACAGGGTGATGAGTGTGAAGTTGGAAATTGAAGGGGTGATGATGAATATCATCATTGCATATGCCTACAGGTAGGTTGTGAGATCAAGGAGAAAGAAGATTTCTGGAGTGTGTTAGATGAGGTGGTGGAGAGTGTGCCAAAGCATGAAAGAGTGGTGATAGGAGCAGACTTCAATGAGCATGTTGGTGAAGGGAACAGATGTGATGAGGAAGTAATGGGTAGATATGGTATCAAGGATAGGAATGGGGAAGGACAGATGGTAGTTGATTTTGCAAAAAGTATGGAAATGGCTGTGGTGAATACCTACTTTAAGAAAAGGGAGGAGCACAGGGTAACATATAAGAGTGGAGGAAGGTGCACACAGGTGGACTACATTCTTTACAGCAGATGCAAGCTAAAAGAAATCAGAGACCGTAAGGTGGTAGCAGGAGAGAGTGTCACTAGACAGCACAGGATGGTTGTTTCTAGGATGACTTTAGAGGTAAAGAAGAAGAAGAGAGTGAGAGCTCAACAAAGGATCAGATGGTGGAAGCTGAAGGAGGAAGACTGTTGTGTGAAATTTAGCGAGCAGGTGAGAGAAGCACTGGTTGGAGGGGAAGCAATTTTGTACAACTGGAAAAAGTACTGCAGATGTGGTGAGGGAGACAGCTAGGGCAGTACTGGGTATGACATCTGGACAGTGGAAGGAAGACAAGGAGACTTGGTGGTGGAATGAAGAGGTCCAGGAAAGCATAAGGAGAAAGAGGTTGGCGAAAAAGTTTTGGGATAGTCGGAGAGATGAAGAAAATAGAAGGAGTACAAGGAGATGCCGGCGTAAGGCGAAAAGAGAAGTGGCAAAAGCAAAGGAAAAGGCATATTGCGAGCTGTACAAGAAGTTGAATAGTAAGGAAGGAGAAAAGGACTTGTACCGATTGGCCAGACAAAGGACAGAGCTGGAAAGGATGTGCAGCAGGTTAGGGTGGTAAAAGATGCACATGGTAATGTGCTGACAAGTGAGGAGTGTGTGCTGAGAAGGTGGAGGGAATGTTTTGCAGAGTTGATGAATAAAGAAAATGAGCGAGAGAAAAGGCTGGATGATGTGGTGAGAGTAAATCAGGAAGTACAAGAGATTAGCAAGGAAGACGTGAGGGCTGCTATGAAGAGGATGAAGAGTGGAAAGGCAGTTGGTCCAGATGACATTCCAATGGAGGCATGGAAATGTCTAGGAGAGATGGCAGTAGAGTTTCTAACCAGATTGTTTAATAAAATCTTGGAAAGTGAGAGCATGCCTGAGGAGTGGAGACGAAGTGTGCTGGTTCCTGTTTTCAAGAACAAGGGTGATGTGCAGAGCTGCAGTAACTACAGAGGCATAAAGCTGATCAGCCACAGCATGAAGTTATGGGAAAGAGTAGTAGAAGCTAGGCTTAGAAAACAGGTGAAGATCTGTGAGCAGCAATATGGTTTCATGCCAAGAAAGAGCACTACAGATGCAATGTTTGCTCTGAGAATACTATTGGAAAAGTACAGAGAAGGACAGAAAGAGTTACATTGTGTGTTTGTGGACTTAGAAAAAGCTTATGATAGGGTGCCAAGAGAAGAGTTGTGGTATTGTATGAGGAAGTCTGGAGTGGCAGAGAAGTATGTTAGGGTAGTGCAGGACATGTACAAGAATAGTGTGACAGCGGTGAGATGCGCAGTCGGAATGACAGACTCATTCAAGGTGGAGGTGGGATTACACCAAAGATCAGCTCTGAGTCCTTTCTTGTTTGCAGTGGTGATGGACAGGTTGACGGATGAGATCAGACAGGAGTCCCCATGGACTATGATGTTTGCAGATGACATTGTGATCTGTAGTGAGAGTAGAGAGCAAGTTGAGTCTAGTCTGGAGAAGTGGAGATATGCTTTGGAGAGAAGGGGAATGAAGTCAGTAGACGCAAGACTGAGTACATGTGTGTGAATGAGAGGGAGCCCAGTGGAATAGTGCAGTTACAAGGAGTAGAAGTGGTGAAAGTAGATGAGTTTAAATATTTGGGGTCAACTGTTCAAAGTAATGGAGAGTGTGGTAGAGAGGTCAAGAAGAGATGCAGGCAGGGTGGAGTGGGTGGAGAAAGGTGGCAGGAGTGATTTGTGACCGAAGAATATCAGCAAGAGTGAAGGGGAAAGTTTACAAAACAGTAGTGAGACCAGCTATGTTGTATGGTTTAGAGACAGTGGCACTAACAAAAAGACAGGAGGTAGAGCTGGAGGTGGCAGAGCTGAAGATGTTGAGATTCTCTTTGGGAGTGACAAGAATGGACAAGATTAGGAATGAACATATCAGAGGGACAGCTCAGGTGGGACGGTTTGGAGACAAAGTCAGAGGGCGAGATTGAGATGGCTTGGACATGTGCAGAGGAGGGACCCAGTGTATATAGGGAGAAGGATGCTGAGGATGGAGCCACCAGGCAGGAGGAGAAGAGGGTGACCAAAGAGGAGGTTCATGGATGTGCTGAGAGAGGACATGCAGGTGGTTGGTGTGACAGAGGAAGATATAGAGGACAGGGTGAGATGGAAACGATTGATCTGCTGTGGCGACCCCTAACGGGAATAGCCGAAAGACAAAGAAGAAAATTTTCTTCTCAAAGTAATCCAGGAAATCTTGTGCTGTAAAAGGAGAGCGAACTACAGGTGGTTGTCCATGAATAAGTGTTGCCACCGTGTCAAACAAGAACTTTGAGTTATGCTTGTTTTTGTTGATCAAATCAGAGTAATAAGTCCACTTTGTAGCAGTAATGCATGCTTATAGTCTAAGATAGCATCATGCCACACAAGGTGAAATACTTCTAATTTTAAACGACGCCATTTCCATTCTTGACCTCTAGCCTTATGCTTGAGGTCACGCAAGTAATCATTGAACCAAGGTGACTGTGTTTTGGGGGGAGCGTGGTTTTAATAAAGGTGGCGCAATCATGTCAAGTGTAGTTTTGAGTGCTGAGTTTAAACTATCCACAGACTCTACTGATTGAGCATTTTCCAAACGTGAAGCCAGTGGTGGGCACAGTTTGATAATCCGATAACAAATAATTATCAAAGATAATGTTTTCATTATCAGAATATCTTTTTAGATAACTTTAAAAACCATGATCGGACTAATTATCTTCCAATACATTTTTGTCTGATAACTTTTACACCAATAACATAGTAAACAAAGCTGAACAGTGACAAACATTTTTAAAATTAGTTGAACCTGTTAAATGCTTCATAACAGATGTATAGTTCTACCTTCTGCAAATAGAAGAGAGCTGCTTCTATGAGAAACTGCTCTATCCTCTGCAGGCAAAGGAGAACTGGTCACAAAAAAAAAACATAATTTACTTTAACACCGTACTGATACGCTGGCAATATCACCCAAGTCATCCAGATAAACTGCACTATCACCATAGTGGATTTTCTGCACTAATTTCCCCGCTAAGCTAATGGATTCCACACTCACATTTGTCATAAGCCTTGCAGGGTCTCTAATCACCTGCTCTGTGGCCTGCTGTAGATTCCTAATGTCCCTGTAGAGCTCCATCTATGTTCGCAGACAAGATGGCGGCGCCTTCCCCAGTAGGGTGAAGACCGTCCAGCATCAGCAAGCCACGGCGGCCCCAGAACAAAGGCCAATTATCAATAAAGCTAAAGCCTTGCTGTCTACAAAACTGCGCCAGCCATCTATTTAACGATGTCAGCCTGCTAAACGCCTCATCAGTACCCCGGGAGGGGAAGGGACCAGAGACTATTAATCAATGCCGACACATCTTTCTGGCAAGGTCACAAGTCCTCTCTATGTCCATTTTTGTGACCTCTGAGTGCTTCATCCTGATATCATTGGTGCTGACGTGAATAACTATGTGACTGTATCTCATGTCATGTTCCTTCGTCTGTCTTCCCTTCTGCAGCGTCAGCACCCTAAGATGGGATGCAATGTCGGGAGCTCTGGCCCCAGGAATACATTTAACGTCAGCTGGCGTCTGTAACCTGACTTTGCGGGTGATAGAATCCCCTATCACTAAAGTTCGGTGTTTCGGCCTGGAGACAGGAGTGGAAGTCACTTGTGGGCTCAGAGAATTCACATCAGGCAAATCGAAGGGGGAGAACCGATTCAGTTTGCAGTGGCGAGTGCAATCAGGGTGCCACAACCGGGCACCAAGCCCTATGGGGCTTCCTCCACCTAGCCACAGTCCGAAAGCCGTCTTCCACAGCCGGCATTTCTATGCTGATGCTAATGGGCTCACTAGCTGACCCAGCACTAACCTCATCTAGAGTGCCCGTAACATCTAACTCCACTGAGCTAAGAAGCTGCTCTAACTTACGGACACAGTTCTCTAAGAGAGCCACCCTATCTTCCAACATCATGCAGGATTTATGGAGGGTGTAAAGTAGGTAAAGTAGTGTACTTTGTGCATTAAGAAATTCAAGAATGTATCCAAGCAAGCACAAACTAACCAATAATGGCTAAACTAACCACTTGTAAGGCTCACACATATGCAAATAAATGAAGTAAAATTCACAGCAGTTACACTGAAAGAAGCAGGAGTATTAGGCATGTAGGAACAGTAAAAAATAAAATAAATCAATACAAATAAACCACTAAAGTAAAGCAGTAAATAAATAAACCAGTAAAGTACTACACTAAAATTCACAACAGTTACACTAAACAGTTAACTAAAAGAAGTATATAAAAACTAAAAAATAAATAAATTTAAAAAAATGAAATGAAAAAATGAAAATGGGGGTCCGAAGTAGCTAACAGAAGCTAACCGTTAGTGAAAATGCTAGCCACTCCTAAGATTTACACAGGAGTAAAATAATTACTTAAAATTCACAGCAGTTCGACTGAAAAACTAACAGAAGTATTAAACTGAGTTATTTTCATTAGTTACTTCATCCAAACCATCAACATGTTTATTAGACCCCATTCCTACCAGGCTGCTCAAGGAAGTCCTACCATTATTTAATGCTTCGATCTTAAATATGATCAATCTATCTTTGTTAGTTGGCTATGTACCACAGGCTTTTAAGGTGGCAGTAATTAAACCATTACTTAAAAAGCCATCACTTGACCCAGCTATTTTAGCTAATTATAGGCCAATCTCCAACCTTCCTTTTCTCTCAAAAATTCTTGAAAGGGTAGTTGTAAAACAGCTAACTGATCATCTGCAGAGGAATGGTCTATTTGAAGAGTTTCAGTCAGGTTTTAGAATTCATCATAGTACAGAAACAGCATTAGTGAAGGTTACAAATGATCTTCTTATGGCCTCGGACAGTGGACTCATCTCTGTGCTTGTTCTGTTAGACCTCAGTGCTGCTTTGATACTGTTGACCATAAAATTTTATTACAGAGATTAGAGCATGCCATAGGTATTAAAGGCACTGCGCTGCGGTGGTTTGAATCATATTTGTCTAATAGATTACAATTTGTTCATGTAAATGGGGAATCTTCTTCACAGACTAAAGTTAATTATGGAGTTCCACAAGGTTCTGTGCTAGGACCAATTTTATTCACTTTATATATGCTTCCCTTAGGCAGTATTATTAGACGGTATTGCTTAAATTTTCATTGTTACGCAGATGATACCCAGCTTTATCTATCCATGAAGCCAGAGGACACACACCAATTAGCTAAACTGCAGGATTGTCTTACAGACATAAAGACATGGATGACCTCTAATTTCCTGCTTTTAAACTCAGATAAAACTGAAGTTATTGTTCTTGGCCCCACAAATCTTAGAACATGGTGTCTAACCAGATCCTTACTCTGGATGGCATTACCCTGACCTCTAGTAATACTGTGAGAAATCTTGGAGTCATTTTTGATCAGGATATGTCATTCAAAGCGCATATTAAACAAATATGTAGGACTGCTTTTTTGCATTTACGCAATATCTCTAAAATCAGAAAGGTCTTGTCTCAGAGTGATGCTGAAAAACTAATTCATGCATTTATTTCCTCTAGGCTGGACTATTGTAATTCATTATTATCAGGTTGTCCTAAAAGTTCCCTAAAAAGCCTTCAGTTAATTCAAAATGCTGCAGCTAGAGTGCTGACGGGGACTAGAAGGAGAGAGCATATCTCACCCATATTGGCCTCTCTTCATTGGCTTCCTGTTAATTCTAGAATAGAATTTAAAATTCTTCTTCTTACTTATAAGGTTTTGAATAATCAGGTCCCATCTTATCTTAGGGACCTCGTAGTACCATATCACCCCAATAGAGCACTTCGCTCTCAGACTGCAGGCTTACTTGTAGTTCCTAGGGTTTGTAAGAGTAGAATGGGAGGCAGAGCCTTCAGCTTTCAGGCTCCTCTCCTGTGGAACCAGCTCCCAATTCAGATCAGGGAGACAGACACCCTCTCTACTTTAAGATTAGGCTTAAAACTTTCCTTTTTGCTAAAGCTTATAGTTAGGGCTGGATCAGGTGACCCTGAACCATCCCTTAGTTATGCTGCTATAGACGTAGACTGCTGGGGGGTTCCCATGATGCACTGTTTCTTTCTCTTTTTGCTCTGTATGCACCACTCTGCATTTAATCATTAGTGATCGATCTCTGCTCTCCTCCACAGCATGTCTTTTTCCTGGTTCTCTCCCTCAGCCCCAACCAGTCCCAGCAGAAGACTGCCCCTCCCTGAGCCTGGTTCTGCTGGAGGTTTCTTCCTGTTAAAAGGGAGTTTTTCCTTCCCACTGTAGCCAAGTGCTTGCTCACAGGGGGTCGTTTTGACCATTGGGGTTTTACATCATTATTGTATGGCCTTGCCTTACAATATAAAGCGCCTTGGGGCAACTGTTTGTTGTGATTTGGCGCTATATAAAAAAAAAAATTGATTGATTGATTGAACAGGTAAAAAAGAAACAGCTATAAAAGTAACAACGGGGGGAGGGGAGGAGTCGACCTAGCTAGCGAAAGCTAACCACTAGCGAATGCTAACTGCTACGATTCACAACACGACTGTAGTTAAATAATGTTCAGAGTGATACAATTAGAGTGCTAAACAGAAATAAAAGAAATGTATACAACCGTGTGAAGTTCAGAATCGTGTCACAACAACAAACAATCCGCCGGAAGCAAGTTGTCAGATCTGTGAGCCCGAAGACATCCCAATTAATATTAGTATTAGTATTAAGTTTGCAAAGCATATCCTTCTATGATTTTTATGGACATGTCTACGGAAACAGGCCACAATCTCACCTTGATGAATTTCCCTCCCTGGCAGATGAACTGCACTATCACCATAGTGGATTTTCTGCACTAATTTACCCACTAAGATAATTGATTCTACACCCACATTTTCCATAAGCCTTGCAGGGTCTCTATTCACCTGCTCCATGGCCTGATAGCAATAGTGGACTAGGTCAAGTGTCTTGGGGGTCTTATTGACATGTGGGGGTAGGATGGAGTGTGAGCTTGATAGATGGATTGGGTGGCATCTGATGTTTTACGGACCTACAGTGCCTTAGTATACTGGTTTAAATGTTCTTATACCTGTTTAAAGCAGAGACAGAGTGTCTTCAAATGTTTTCTTTTTTCAATTTGTTTGTCTCAGTTGGACAAGCAGCAGCAGGATGAGGACGACCTGAAACCTCCAGAATTCATCAAAGTCAAAGAAAATCTGAGGCGCACATCCATCCACAGTAAAGAGGAGAAGGAGGTGTAGAGAAGGAGAGCTGATCCAGACCAGACAGGGGAGCTGGAATGGGTCACATGGACTGTCGTGTTGTGTTGTGAGTTCAACAGATATCTGGTCAGCTGGCTGGAGAGTGAAGTGGGGTCAAAGTTGGTGAATCGGTACCAGCGCATGAAGTTAATGACTTGACTAGGAAGTGAGAGATGGGAGCAGACCCCTCTGTTTGATTGCTGAATTATATAATCCCACTTTGTATCTCCTTACTGGATCAGATTACAGGTGTAGCAGAAACACTTTATTTTGAAATGTCGCTTTAACTCTGTTTACTTTGCTGACAAACTTTGTCTAATCAGATTACCAAACATTACTCTGTGGTAGTGAGATTACTTACTTTTTCCAGGTTATTACAATCTTGTGTAAAGTGACGATATTGCCATAGAAACAGTTTCAGCTGGTTACCATGAATGAGGGTGGATTAAAAATCTGTGAGAATCAACTGAGTTCAGTTCACTCGTAGAAGAACAAATTTTAATTTTGGGACACATCAAACGAAGCAGCATCAGTGCACAAAAACACACATGAGGACATCCGGTCAGGATGAAGACACGGTGCTTCAGGACCCAAGACCGGAGTTCACGCCCTCTGTCAGCCACGCCCTCTGTCAGCCACACCCACCATCAGCTCCGTTATTGTCTTTGTTGTACTTGTGTGTATTGATCTGACCTACTGTTATACACGGTCCAGCCTCTAGGGGGCAGTGTGAAGCCACTCTGTCTTTGAAGGAGCTTTTTCATGAGTTTGACTGTTTTGTTTTTTTTTTGTTTTTGCTTGTGTTTATACAAACATGCTTAATCAGTCAGTATACGAGGGCTGTCCGTAAAGTATAGGTCCTTTTTATTTTTTTCAAAAACTATATGGATTTCATTCATATGTTTTTACGTCAGACATGCTTGAACTCTCGTGCGCATGCGTGAGTTTTTCCACGCCTGTCGGTGACGTCATTCGCCTGTGAGCACTCCTTGTGGGAGGAGTCGTCCAGCCCCTCGTCGGAATTCCTTTGTCTGAGAAGTTGCTGAGAGACTGGCGCTTTGTTTGATCAAAATTTTTTCTAAACCTGTGAGACACATCGAAGTGGACACGGTTCGAAAAATTAAGCTGGTTTTCAGTGAAATTTTAACAGCTGATGAGAGATTTTGAGGTGATACTGTCGCTTTAAGGACTTTTCACGGTGCGAGACGTCGCTCAGCGCTCTCAGGCGGCGTCATCAGCCTGTTTCAAGCTGAAAACCTCCACATTTCAGGCTCTATTGATCCAGGACGTCGTGAGAGAACAGAGAAGTTTCAGAAGAAGTCGGTTTCAGCATTTTATCCGGATATTCCACTGTTAAAGGAGATTTTTTTTAATGAAAGACGTGCGGGCGGATTGCAGCGTCGGCTCGCAGCCGCCGCGACGCTCCGCCACAGGAAAAACACCTCCGTGTTGATAACCATTTGTTAAAATCCAGTTGGCTTTTGATGGCTTTCAGTGGAGTGAGTATATGAGAAATTGTTTATCAGCTGGACATGTTCCAACTTGTCCTTAAGGCTTCCAGCAGAGGTGTTTTTCCTGTGACGGAGCGTCGCGGCGGCTGCGAGCCGACGCTGCAATCCGCCCGCACGTCTTTCATTAAAAAAATCTCCTTTAACAGTGGAATATCCGTATAAAATGCTGAAACCGACTTCTTCTGAAACTTCTCTGTTCTCTCACGACGTCCTGGATCAATAGAGCCTGAAATGTGGAGGTTTTCAGCTTGAAACAGGCTGATGACGCCGCCTGAGAGCGCTGAGCGACGTCCCGCTCCGTGGGAAGTCCTTAAAGCGACAGAATCACCTCAAAATCTCTCATCAGCTGTTAAAATTTTCACTGAAAACCAGCTTAATTTTTCGAACCGTGTCCACTTCGATGTGTCTCACAGGTTTAGAAAAAATTTTGATCAAAGCGCCAGTCTCTCAGCAACTTCTCAGACAAAGGAATTCCGACGAGGGGCTGGATGACTCCTCCCACAAGGAGTGCTCACAGGCGAATGACGTCACCGACAGGCGTGGAAAAACTCACGCATGCGCACGAGGGTTCAAGCATGTCTGACGTAAAAACATATGAATGAAATCCATATAGTTTTTGAAAAAAAATAAAAAGGACCGTTACTTTACGGACAGACCTCATAGTGCACTCTGTCAAGCTCCACCCAGTTGTTCCTGCACCTTCATAGATGACCAGTACTGGATTAATAGATAGATTAGTGACTGGTTAGATTAGTACTCGTGGCCACCTTTGTCCTGCCTGCTCTTCTTAGACACGCCCACTGTGTGAGCTGTCTTATGTGGGACATGCCCACACAGTCTGTGATTAGCCATTACTTGCCCCTCCTCCTTTTGGGAGGTGGGTGTGGCAGGCAGCAGCTCGTCTCCTCTTAAAGTGACGTACCGTCGTGTTTTTGTGATGTCCATTTGTTGATGTGTGATGTGACCCTTTGAAACGTGGCGTTCACATTGTGTGACTCCACAAAACAACATCTAAAATCAAAATGTCAAAACGAGTGCCTTAAATGACCAATTAATTTATTTGTGCACTTTTTTCTGGTTGTATTTTCATTTAGTTTGTATTTTAACACAAATGTAAATGTTGCTGTTTGAAGCAGTAAAGCGATAAAAACCGTCACTTGTTTCTTCTGCTGAGACTCAGTGAAAGTCTTTTATCTGAACTTTAGATCTGCTCAGAGAACAAAATGACCTTTGACCTTTGTGACAGAAGTCTCCATCAACCAATCACATTGTGTCACTGCTGCCACCTTTAGACAAAAGAATGAAACATGGTCAACTATGAGAAAGCGACTTTCAGAGGAACAACGCCAGCTGGTGTGACAACGATAAGCCAGCAGGCGTCAGTGTGCACTTAAAGAAAAAAAAAAAGGATAACTTCCAGTTCACAAGCGCTGGTAACAACTGCTGCTGTTGCAACATCCAGTGGAGAACAAGCTGAAAGAAGTTACACTGTGGACAAAAACGGTATGTAAGTAGCTCAAAAGTCTATTTTTGTGCATTTGTTTTGTGAACGTAATATGAGCCACAGCTCCACAAACGGTTTAATATAAAGTCAATCAATCAATCAATTTTATTTATATAGCGCCAAATCACAACAAACAGTTGCCCCAAGGTGCTTTATATTGTAAGGCAAGGCCATACAATAATTATGTAAAACCCCAACGGTCAAAACGACCCCCTGTGAGCAAGCACTTGGCTACAGTGGGAAGGAAAAACTCCCTTTTAACAGGAAGAAACCTCCAGCAGAACCAGGCTCAGGGAGGGGCAGTCTTCTGTTGGGACTGGTTGGGGCTGACGGAGAGAACCAGGAAAAAGACATGCTGTGGAGGGGAGCAGAGATCGATTACTAATGATTAAATGCAGAGTGGTGCATACAGAGCAAAAAGAGAAAGAAACACTCAGTGCATCATGGGAACCCCCCAGCAGTCTAAGTCTATAGCAGCATAACTAAGGGATGGTTCAGGGTCACCTGATCCAGCCCTAACTATAAGCTTTAGCAAAAAGGAAAGTTTTAAGCCTAATCTTAAAAGTAGAGAGGGTGTCTGTCTCCCTGATCTGAATTGGGAGCTGGTTCCACAGGAGAGGAGCCTGAAAGCTGAAGGCTCTGCCTCCCATTCTACTCTTACAAACCCTAGGAACTACAAGTAAGCCTGCAGTCTGAGAGCGAAGCGCTCTATTGGGGTGATATGGTACTATGAGGTCCCTAAGATAAGATGGGACCTGATTATTCAAAACCTTATAAGTAAGAAGAAGAATTTTAAATTCTATTCTAGAATTAACAGGAAGCCAATGAAGAGAGGCCAATATGGGTGAGATATGCTCTCTCCTTCTAGTCCCTGTCAGTACTCTAGCTGCAGCATTTTGAATTAACTGAAGGCTTTTTAGGGAACTTTTAGGACAACCTGATAATAATGAATTACAATAGTCCAGCCTAGAGGAAATAAATGCATGAATTAGTTTTTCAGCATCACTCTGAGACAAGACCTTTCTGATTTTAGAGATATTGCGTAAATGCAAAAAAGCAGTCCTACATATTTGTTTAATATGCGCTTTGAATGACATATCCTGATCAAAAATGACTCCAAGATTTCTCACAGTATTACTAGAGGTCAGGGTAATGCCATCCAGAGTAAGGATCTGGTTAGACACCATGTTTCTAAGATTTGTGGGGCCAGGTACAATAACTTCAGTTTTATCTGAGTTTAAAAGCAGGAAATTAGAGGTCATCCATGTCTTTATGTCTGTAAGACAATCCTGCAGTTTAGCTAATTGGTGTGTGTCCTCTGGCTTCATGGATAGATAAAGCTGGGTATCATCTGCGTAACAATGAAAATTTAAGCAATACCGTCTAATAATACTGCCTAAGGGAAGCATGTATAAAGTGAATAAAATTGGTCCTAGCACAGAACCTTGTGGAACTCCATAATTAACTTTAGTCTGTGAAGAAGATTCCCCATTTACATGAACAAATTGTAATCTATTAGACAAATATGATTCAAACCACCGCAGCGCAGTGCCTTTAATACCTATGGCATGCTCTAATCTCTGTAATAAAATTTTATGGTCAACAGTATCAAAAGCAGCACTGAGGTCTAACAGAACAAGCACAGAGACGAGTCCACTGTCCGAGGCCATAAGAAGATCATTTGTAACCTTCACTAATGCTGTTTCTGTACTATGATGAATTCTAAAACCTGACTGAAACTCTTCAAATAGACCATTCCTCTGCAGATGATCAGTTAGCTGTTTTACAACTACCCTTTCAAGAATTTTTGAGAGAAAAGGAAGGTTGGAGATTGGCCTATAATTAGCTAAAATAGCTGGGTCAAGTGATGGCTTTTTAAGTAATGGTTTAATTACTGCCACCTTAAAAGCCTGTAGTACATAGCCAACTAACAAAGATAGATTGATCATATTTAAGATCGAAGCATTAAATAATGGTAGGGTTTCCTTGAGCAGCCTGGTAGGAATGGGGTCTAATAAACATGTTGATGGTTTGGATGAAGTAACTAATGAAAATAACTCAGAACAATCGGAGAGAAAGAGTCTAACCAAACACCGGCATCACTGAAAGCAGCCAAAGATAACGATACGTCTTTGGGATGGTTATGAGTAATTTTTTCTCTAATAGTTAAAATTTTGTTAGCAAAGAAAGTCATGAAGTCATTACTAGTTAAAGTTAATGGAATACTCAGCTCAATAGAGCTCTGACTCTTTGTCAGCCTGGCTACAGTGCTGAAAAGAAACCTGGGGTTGTTCTTATTTTCTTCAATTAGTGATGAGTAGAAAGATGTCCTAGCTTTATGGAGGGCTTTTTTATAGAGCAACAGACTCTTTTTCCAGGCTAAGTGAAGATCTTCTAAATTAGTGAGACACCATTTCCTCTCCAACTTACGGGTTATCTGCTTTAAGCTACGAGTTTGTGAGTTATACCACGGAGTCAGACACTTCTGATTTAAAGCTCTCTTTTTCAGAGGAGCTACAGCATCCAAAGTTGTCTTCAATGAGGATGTAA